>NC_061509.1:4140639-4153121 GCF_022539505.1 Lolium rigidum | reverse complement strand
CCGCCGATTCCTGTAGTGCATCCCCCTGTATATATAGAGGTAGTAGAGGTTCTATACAGTTTGAATTTTTGGGGAAGAAAGAGCGCTAGGGCGGGAAAAAGATGATGGGTGTACTACTTTGGGTCTAACTTCTTGGTTTTATGGTGGATGCGAGAGAGAGCTGATGGCCGAGATGCATCGGTGCCGCAGTTGCTGACATGTCATCTCGTCAAACTAAACATCGTGTGATTGAGGTAGGTGCGAGGCGATGGTAATTATGGAATGCTTGGTTTTCTGTTTCTAAATAAACGAGGAGCCGTTGCATGCAATGGTTCATTTCTCCAAGGCAGTAGTTATTCACCTACCGTGGCATCTAGGGCCTTTCCTGTGTATGAACTGGCAATTAGATTCTTTTTTCCTTTGCAGAGTTGAAGCTTTTTTTTTTTTGTTGGACCAGCCTCCGGCAAGACAGAGCTACAATATATACATTTCATCGGATGTTTCTAATTGGAGATATGCGATTACCTGTTTTGAATGAGGTTCCTGTCGGCGATAATCTAGCAATATGTAGAGGGAACGGTTTCAGTTTCAAAAGTTGCCAACAGCTTCAGTTTCGGAGATAGTGATGGGTTTTAGTTTTAGAGTTTAGCAATGGCATGACACTCTAGAATTAATTACCACGTATGCATATTGCTGCAAAACTGCATCGCAACCAGGTGAGATATTCGATATTTGATGGTGATAGACTGAAACTTCATTCATTCACACCATTTACCTCTTCACAACTTGCAAAGATAATAGTAGTATTCTTGTATGACAATCACAATCATCCAATGTATGTCTAGATAGTGATATTCCATGTTAGAGTTTGACACAGGGAGACAAGCATTGCACAGCAAAATAATGTAAAAAGTTTTGGTAAGCAGTTTTTGTGATGAGAAACACACTTGATTCATTACAAGATATTGTAACGAAACAAGTTCCGAGTCCAGGGTGCAACAATCAATTGAACACGCTCCATTAGATCCGGCCGGAGGGAGTACTACCGAAAAATAACACACTCGACCTGCAACTCTCCTACCTAAACGACTACAGAATCTGGCAGCTATCATAGCATATTCCATTTTTTACGTCAAAAGAGATTTCACAAGGTTCTTACAATCGTCACATACAAAGGGATGCACATCTCCAAGAAAAATTTCTAGTTTTTTTTGGAACTTTGCATTTCCAAATTAGCTCCCACATATTCCTAATGAGTCATCTCCAGTAAAACTACCACCACTATTAAACTGAGCATCTCCTTGAATACTAAAGGCCAGCCAGCTCAAGTACCCACCTTCGCGACCGGATCCGAGTACCACGAGTTGAACAAGGTCGGCTCAGCTATCCATCACCTGCACGGCAACAAGATTTTCATGATGCGATTTTCACACTACATATAACCAAGCTGAAATAAAGCATCGCAATAATGATATATGGTGCTACCAGATACAATCCACTCTATTCGGGAACTCCCCAAATTGATGATCGAGATCCTTAGAAAAAAAATCACGAAAAATGGTACTCCCTCCGACCCGAAAAACTGGGTGGACCGGTTATTTTCCGAAAACGCCCCCGCACTATTTCACCTGGCAATTCCCCAACCTCTCCCCAACCTCCGTCGTCGCCGGCCGATCCCGGCGCTGTCCGCACGCCGCGCGACCACCGCCGCGAAGCCACCCCTCCCTCCTCTATTTCCCCCCTCGATTGGAAGCTCTGGTCGGCCTCCCCACCACAAACCCTAGCCCGGGCTCCCCCAAGCTCCGAATTTTGGATCCAAAATCCGAATTTTGCCGGCCTCATCCTCTCTTCATCCTCCTCCTCCGCGCCGCAGCCTCCGAGCACGGCCGCGCCGCCGACCACACGGGCTTCCTCGACGTCGTCGCCACCGAGATGGAGGCGCCCTTCCCGCACATCCAGGCCAAGTCCAAGCTCCTCCACGCGCGCCATGCCTATGATGCCACCGCCACGAGGGAGGCCGGCCTGGTCAGCCAGCTGGAGGAGCTCAGCTGCGGGAAGCGGCGCGCGTTGCTGGACAAGTTCCTCTGAGTGCCGTGGACATCCTGGCGACCCGTGTGCGCGCAGTTCGCCACCTCCGTGAGCTGCTCACCACGAAATTCCCACCGGGGACATTCCCTGTCAAGGTAACTTTCAGTCGGCTCCTCTGCTCTAGCGGCAACGCAAGTTCGTTTACTCTTCTCACACTATGTATCATGTATGCATGATCTGACACACAGATTATGTACATATGCATACTTCTGCATCGTGATGAGCATGCAGTTGTCGCAACACAAATTAACAAGGCTCACAGCAACATTTAGTCATGTGCCATAACAGAGTAACAGACTTATATGGTCTCAGTGGATTAACTAACTAGAAAGCAGTTGTTCCTCTTAAGCCAACAAATCAATGGTCACCAGTTTCATTGACTGTGAAATTTGACTACTCGCAGTTGAGCTCAGCTGCTGCAGTTGGAGACATCTTTGGAGGTGATGAAGGGGAAGCTTGCGGATGCCGCACGATTGGCCTCGGAGTATGATGCCATCTTCTTGCAAAGCTTGACCAGATTGAAGGCTACAAGTCTCCTGTCAACAGCAAGTCCTCCTCTGGAAGTCCTCCGACTAAGAGAAAGCTTAAAGGTACAGTACCACCCTATGGATACATGATAACTCTGTCAAAGATACATGCTAAGCAGCAGAATACACAGATTACTTCTTATTGATTCAAGTGTCATTGCTTATATGCGCACTTCAAAGCGTTTCAGACTCATGTGGGCAAAGATGGACTAGCATGGTCAATAGAACATTGGTAAACATGAAAATTGACTTGTTTTTAATTTCGTTGCACATGCTATTACTGGGAGGATACACCAACTTTATGGTTCAGTTGCTGTAGGCTACACGCTTGAGTTCAATGTATAGGTCAAATAACCAAAACTTAGCAAGCCTCAAGACTCAATTGCTTCCAACCTTTTCTGATAAGCTGATGTCACTGCCGATTTATTTTTACATTCAGATATAGTATGGACAATATGAGTAACTCTACCTATTGGGTTTGCATCTGGCACTGTCTGATTTGTCAGTACATATTCAGATAAACTATGGACACATGATAACTCTTATCGATTCTCCTTGTATTGCTTGCTTGCTTGATAAACTCTTTAGTGTTTGTTTTCTGCCTTCCTTGGCCTCTTTAGTGTTTGTTTTCCTTGGCCGCTTTAGTGTTTGTTTTCTTCCTTCCTTGGTCTCTTTAGTGTTTGTTTTCTGCCTTCCTTGGCCTCTTGTTTGCTCACCTTCTTCTCCTCAGGCTTCTCTTCTATTATTGGTTGTTTTCCCTTCCGCTTCTCCTCCTCAGGCTTCTCTTCTTGTATTGCAACTTCAAATTCGCTTACTTGTCTTTCCCGGATGAGATCAAGTTTTTTCTATAAATAGTAAACATAAATTCTGTCAGTTTAGACCTACTCCAACAGGTAGAGTTACTCATATTGTCCATACTATCTTAAAACAGAAATTACAAGCAATAAGACATGGACATACAATCTTGACTCGCCGCTTTGGACGGACAATGCTTGATGAGTCCTCCAACCATGTGCTATATTCTTTTCCTGTGATAACTAGGTCATCATCCACAATTAATTGGGATCTTCCTTTTATCTTTGATGCTTTCTTTGCTTGTGTAGCCTTGATCTCTTCCTCCTTTAGTTGCATCTCATATTCCTCTATCAACTTTAAGGTTTCTTCATATAGTTCGCTATCAACCTCTAGTGTGCCAGGCAAGTTTCCCTCCTTTATCAGTTTGTCCTTGCCCATGTGAATTAGCTTGTATGTATTTCCACCCTGGGTTTTCATAATCTGCACAAGGACAGTATCGCAAGGTGACATACACTTTGGCAAGTGTATTCACGTCATATGCATCGTAAGCTTGTTCTACTGATTCTATCAGTTCTTTGAGAGTATTAGGTGCACTCTCAAATGCCAAGGATTGGATTGAACTGAAGAAGCACAGATCTAGAACATTCACATCCGGGGAGTTACGAGGTTGAAAAGTCAACCTAATATCCAATCCTGAAGCTTTTACGGCGGCTTGAAAAATAGGATCATCAGGCGGAACATGTGTCCTTGCATTGTCCTGTTGTATCCATATGGTTCCCACGTCTCCATCGTCGGGCCATACTACAACAATTGCTGGAATTACCTTCTCACAGAGGTATTCCCGCATCACGTCTCTAGTAACATTGAGATTCTTTAGCATCAAATCGCCTTTTGTATGATACTTTGAGTTGTACTTGGCCACATCCTCTATGAAGAACGCCCAAATTCCGACCTTTCCGTCAAATGTTATGTTACCTTGTGCATCAAATCTTGGTCTTGCAACCAGAGTTAGGAACATCACCTTACCGATGTTGTTATGGTTACGGATAGTGCGAACTGGATCCGGTTCTTCTGGAGTTAGGTAATATGTTCGATTACGCTTTGTCATATCAAACCATTTTTCATCCATATGCATTATGTTCCCCATCATTTTGAAGATAAGCTTTGCATCTGTTATTGATGGTTCATCTATCATTGAGATGCAATATAGAAGTCTTTTGAGTCTGTTTTCCAAAGATAGATATGGCTTGAGACTATTAGTATGGCGCCTTAAATCGCCCCATGCCAACCGTCTTTGTAGTGTTGAGAAAGGGACACCAAGGGACCTTGCCAGCGCCCTTAGTGTACCCCTTTGGTTCAGTGGAACTTGAGGAACCCTTTCATCCAGATTAAGCTCTCTCCTCTTTCTTCCACACATCTTCCGATTATTGGAGAAATCAACCACTTCATTCCTGGCCTCTTGATCCATTGCCTTCTTCCATGTCTTCTCGACTGACCGAAGACTTATTCCCAAGAGTTGAGCCACATTTTCTTTATCTTCCTTCACAACAGGTCTATCTTTGCCTAAAGCTTTCAATGCAATATATGAGGCAAATTTGCTTCTCTCTGGCACATCCTTACGGCGCCGCTGCAAATTACGTTCTTCTTACGGATTCCGGTTTAGCTCCGCAGCTTGTTCTTGTTCTTGTTCACGGATTCCGTCTAGCTCCGCAGCTTGTTCTTGTTCTTGTTCGTCCGGAATGTGACCTGGCTGAGCAGCTTGTTCTTGTTCTTGTGGAGTATGTGGACTGAAGTTCAGATCCAGAACCCTCCCTACATCATCCTCTTCTTCTGGAGGAGTTGAGTTGATATCAATGAGCAGGACCATTTTCGCCTATTATGAACCAGCTGCAGAAAATAAATCCATGTCATTACAATGTTCCATATTATAAGAAATACATATTATAAGCATTACTGATGGTTATTATTGTGTAAGCTCATCTAATCTTCTTGTTCCACTTCAGGTCTGAGGAGGAGCAGTTAGTGGAGAAGAATAATAACAAAGTGTGCTAAACTAACCCTCAATTCTTTTTCTTCAAGGGCTAGGAGGAGGACTAAATGACAGACAAGATGGTAAGCTTCCTGTAGCTTCTGAAAGACTATTTGAACCTCTGAGGCATGTAGAATAACGGCTTCTTACTCAAGCTAGATAGTTTTTGATCTGGAGTAGTATGGATTGCTTATGTATTGTTATGTTGATATATTCAGTCATGGTAGTGTTTGTGTGATTTTGGTGCGCAATTTTCTGTTAACTAGCAAGAAGAGATTCTTGATCTGTTGCATTGGACTGGCTACCACTTGGACTAGTAGACCTATATGCTGCTGTATCTTTACAATAAAACTGAACTGAACATTTCTTTAGGGAACACAAGATGAACATTTATAGCGGTGCTTGGCAGTATTTTTTTTCTTTGAGACCATGCTTGATTTTATTGACCTGTAAATAATATTGGCAATTCATTTTGCTAACCTTACACCAATTCAATTTGGCCAAATGGTGATGTTCAGGATTGCATCAGTGTGTTTGAGCGGATGAAGAGGTCGGAGCATCAAGGGAAAGGCTATGGAGATCAGCACTTGAGGCAGCAATTTTTGGGTGAATCTAATCAGCAGGTGAGTGGGGTCATAACTAGCTAGACGTCTATATTCTTGCTTCTACTCTTATAATATATGATCTTATTCTCTCTTGTAGATCAATGATCACATGATGATGGCTGGAGGATCTGATGTTTTCGCCACGCCTACCGGCCTACTATCCAAAGCATCCGCAGTGATATGATCCAGAGATCCTCGTACAATCCTTACGATCTAGACAGCAAGCATGCTATCCACGGATCGACCAGTAAGTGGGCATCAACTTTGTCTAGGATCTTGGAATGAACGCTCGTAATCCAGGCAAGATAGTTGATGTGTATGCTTGTTCTGATAAAACTCTACTCTGATCAATTTCAGAGCCTTCTCCATTGCACACAACAACAATTGTGGAGAAGTGCACTTTTAAGCTGGTTGATGAATACAAACACATGTTGTGTCAAGCCAATGAACCTCTGTCTACATTCCTACAGTACATAACGTAAGTGATGCTATCATACCTTCTGTTTCTTTTGCACACACCAACATATTAAACTCTAGTGCAGGGAGCTTGTTCATAATGGGATAATGTTTTCCACAGGTATGGACACATGATTGATAATATTGTACTTATTGTTACTGGGACATTGCATGAAAGAGATGTTAACGAACTGTTGGAGAAGTGCCATCCATTGGGCATGTTTGACAGGTATTCTTGTGGTTCCTCTCTCGTTCCTCTCTTGTATAAAACTGCTTCATCCATGGGTAATAAACCATGTGTAATAAACTGCATTTCTATTCTAGGAATCCCCGGGCTACCCAACTGTCAGCGAATTTAAACGCATAATTATTGTTTCCGAGTGGATTCTCAACAGTGCTGCTTATTGTTCTGCAGAAACTCTGTGATAATGATCCTGGGGTGATGGGTGCAACTCTATGCCCACTCTATGACCTGGTTTTGGAAGATCCAAATGCGGAGTACAAGGATTTAGTTGTTAGCTTTGTTAACATTCTGAAACAAGTTGCAGAGAGGAGGCATCCAACTTCGGCAACAACAAGTATTATCACCAGCGCTCAACGGCGGGCTCCGCTTCGGCAAGACGATTTGTGTGCACTCTGCCCATTCTGGTATCTGCTCTTTGCTCCCTTTGCTTGTGCTAACGAGCTGAATCCACTAACGAGCCAACAAGGACATGACCTACGCCACGCAGCTCAGGACCTACGAGAAGCAAGTCATGGAGGTGGGTGAACCTTTCATATGGACCTGTCGTAGCGTCTCAACACGTTGAAGCAATTAACTCGCAATGCACTCGAACAAATTGTGACGACTAACCATTAACTGATTTCGTCACTAGCGGCAGATACCAGAATGGGAAAAGTGCAGATCATGGTGAACTACACGACTAACAGTGCTGCTTATTGTTCTGCAGATCATGGGGAGGTTGTAGGATAACGTTGCATAGAAAAACAAAAAAATTCCTACCGCGAACACGCAATCCAAGCCAAGATGCAATCTAGAAGACGGTAGCAACGAGGGGGTATCGAGTCTCACCCTTGAAGAGATTCCAAAGCCTACAAGATGAGGCTCTTGTTGCTGCGGTAGACGTTCACTTGCCGCTTGCAAAAGCGTGTAGAAGATCTTGATCATGATCGGTTCTGGCGCCACGAACGGGCAGCACCTCCGTACTCGGTCACACGTTCGGTTATTGATGAAGACAACGTCCACCTCCCCGTTCCAGCGGGCAGCGGAAGTAGTAGCTCCTCTTGAATCCGACAGCACGACGGCGTGGTGTCGGTGATGGTGAAGAACTCCGGCGGAGCTTCGCTAAAGCTACGCGGGAAATATGGAGGAGAGGGGGGCGGCTAGGGTTTGGGAGGGGGTGGCCGGCCTCAAGGGGGTGCGGCCAACTAGTGGCTTTAGTGTGGCCGGCCCCCTCCCCTATGCCCCTCATTATATAGGTGGAACCCCAAGTGTTGGTATCCAAGTCTTCGAATAAGACCCGAACCAAAAACCTTCCATAAGGAGGGGAAACCTAGCCAAGCTAGGACTCCCACCAAAGGTGGGAGTTCCACCTCCCATATGGGGGGGTGGCCGGCCCCCTAAGGGGGAGTCCACTTGGGATTCCTCCCCCACTAGGGTTGGCCGGCCATGGAGGTGGAGTCCCATGTGGACTCCACCTTCCTTGGTGGTTTCTTCCGGACTTTTCTAGAACCTTCTAGAACCTTCCATAGAACCTTCCGCGACATTTTAATTCACATAAAATGACATCCTATATATGAATCTTATTCTCCGGACCATTCCGGAACTCCTCGTGATGTCCGGGATCTCATCCGGGACTCCGAACAAATATTCGAACTCCATTCCATATTCAAGTACTACCATTTCAACATCCAACTTTAAGTGTGTCACCCTACGGTTCGTGAACTAAGCGGACATGGTTGAGTACTCACTCCGACCAATAACCAATAGCGGGATCTGGAGATCCATAATGGCTCCCACATATTCAACGATGACTTTAGTGATCGAATGAACCATTCACATACGATACCAATTCCCTTTGTCACGCGATATTTTACTTGTCCGAGGTTTGATCTTCGGTATCACTCTATACCTTGTTCATCCTCGTCTCTTGACAAGTACTCTTTACTCGTACCGTGGTATGTGGTCTCTTATGAACTTATTCATATGCTTGCAAGACATTAGACGACATTCCACCGAGAGGGCCCGGAGTATATCTATCCGAGTCATCGGGATGGACAAATCCCACCGTTGATCCATATGCCTCAACTCATACTTTCCGGATACTTAATCCCACCTTTATAACCACCCATTTACGCGTAGTGGCGTTTGATGTAATCAAAGTACCTTTCCGGTATAAGTGATTTACATGATCTCATGGTCATAAGGACTAGGTAACTATGTATCGAAAGCTTATAGCAAATAACTTAATGACGAGATCTTATGCTACGCTTAATTGGGTGTGTCCATTACATCATTCATATAATGATATAACCTTGTTATTAATAACATCCAATGTTCATGATTATGAAACTAATCATCCATTAATCAACAAGCTAGTTTAAGAGGCATACTAGGGACTTCTTGTTGTCTACATATCACACATGTACAAATGTTTCGGTTAATACAATTATAGCATGATATATAAACATTTATCATAAACATAAAGATATAAATAATAACCACTTTATTATTGCCTCTAGGGCATATCTCCTTCAGTCTCCCACTTGCACTAGAGTCAATAATCTAGTTTACATTTGTAAAGATATAACACCTTGGCCTTCTGGTGCTTTATCATGTATTGCTCACGGGAGAGGTTTTTAGTCATCGGATCTGACACGCTCAGATACGTATGTATTTTGTAATTCATTTTCGTCTCAACGCATCACTCATTTCCAAATGAGTTGGCATTAAATATGTTTGATCTTCTGGTGGAACCTTAATTCCAGTTGTCTGAAATATGTCACTAATATTGTCACACACAATATAGCTTCAAAGTTCGACTCGTCGTGAACTACACCAAGTTCTCAAAGAACCTCTTGACTTAACATCCTTTGTCATTGTCAAAATAATGACATACTCGCCTTCTTTTGTAGAATCCGTCACAATATTTAGAACTCTTCTAAATCTAGCATAGACAACTTCTAGCTCATTGTGCTACCTTTTAAACAACACTTAGTCTAATTTGAGATTGAAATTATATTTTATATGTGACAAAACCAATATCGGTGTAACACCTTACAGCGATTTGTTTGTCATTTCTTCATACAAAAAAAAATATATATCCTTAGTTCTTCTAAAGTACTCAAGGATATTCTTACTGTCGTCCAATGATCATCATATGAATCATTCTGATATATGCGCATAACACTTTATAGCACATGATATCTGATTGTGTACATATTATTCGTGATCTATAATCACTCATGTGTTTTTACTCATTGAGTGTCAGATACACTCAAGTCTTGTTAAACCTTCACATGACAAGAACATTTTCTTAATATTTCTATATTGAACTACTTCAATATCCATCATATGTACTTTGAATTAAACTTATTTATGTGTTTCAATCTATCTTCATAGATCTTGACACTAAATTTGTTTCCATCCATATCCTTTCATTGAAGTTAATTCTCAATGAAACCTTTTTAATCAAGTATATAATTACATCATTTATAACCAACTATATGTCACCTACATAAAGTATTATAAATGTGTCTTAGCGCTCCCACTTAATTTCTTGCAAATGCAAGCCTCTTCATCGTCTCTGATGAAATCAAAAAACTCTTTGACTATTTCATCTGGTGAAGATTCCAACTCCGTGATACTTACTTCAATCAATTGAAGCTTGTATACCTATCTAGTATTCCACGGACCAGCAAAACTCTTGGTTGTATCTTGTATACATACTTCTGTTAAGTAGTGTATTTTGCCATCCTACTAGCATATCTCATAAAAGAAATATGTAGTGATTACTAGAATAATCCACATAGACTATAAGCATTGCTACGGAAGATCTAATCTTATCGTATTCAACTCTTTGAACTTTGTCGTAAACAATTTTTCGATAAGTCAAGCTTTCTTCAAGGATATTTCATACAAGTCTATCAATTTCATAGATCCAATTACTTTCATAAAGTATTCATCTATCTTGGATTTCATGGCGCATGGCCATTTTAACGGAGTCAGGGCCCATCATAACTTCTTTGTTTTGTAGTTGGTTTATCATTGTTCAAAATCAATCCTTTGTCCACAAATCATTTATTTGATCACAAAGTAAACCATACCTACAAGGTTCAATATGTACTTCGATCTCCATGGCTAAAACACTTTGTAGTCATGAGAGCCATGATCGTCGTGGCCGCTTCCGAAACCAATTCCGATGTCTGCGCTACTCTGATCATTATGCTCAGATTCATAAACCTTATCAAATTATATTGTCCTCCCACTCAAATACTTCACTCGAAACAATTTCTCGGAAATAAGAAACATTGACAAACACTTTTGTCTTTGTCTCGTGGGAAGAATTCCCAATTAAATCTCTGGAATAACCAACAAAGACATTCATCCGATTTTGGTTTGTAAACTCTTAGACCAAAATTTAAAGAAAGGACTATTAGGATTTATACCCATGCCATAACTCGTATGGTGTCATTTCAACGGATCATGATGATGCTCTATTTAGTGTAAAAGCGGTAGTCACTAAAGGATAATCCACAAAAATATAATGGCATCATAATATTTTATCTCATCATTAATCCAACAAGGTTTGGATACATCTTTCGGATACTATATCATCATTGTGATACTCCAAGAAATGTGAGTTGTAGAACAATTTCATGACTCTCTTAGATGTTCGCTAAAACTCGTAATTCAAATATTTTCACCATGATCCAATCATAGATATTTGAATTTTCTATTACGATGATTTCCACTTCATGCTGAAATTTATTTGAATCCATTCAAATGTTTCAAACTTCTTCCTTATTGAATATATTCACATATATACTCAATTCATTGTTGAAAGTTTTCATGAAGTATAAGAATCTCCCGCACACAACTATGCCCAGTGAACCATATACATCATCATGTATTTTTCCACTAAGTTAGTTGCCCGTTCAACTCTTGGCCTATGAACGGTATTTTAATCATTCTCTTTAGAAAAGATTTGCAAGCGCCAAATGATTCAAAAATCAAATGACTCCAAAAAATCCATTTACATGGAGTTCCTTCATGCGTTTCTTTCTAACATGACCTAAATGGCGGTTCCACAAATAAGTGGAATTCAAATCATTTGCCTTATGGCATTTTAGCGTCAGTGTTATGTATGTGTGTTTCACCATTAAGATTTATAATAACTTATCCATCGTACATGGAGTAACGTCATAATTTGAACAACTCATTGTTTTCATTTGACCAGAGCAAAATAACAATTATTAAGTTCTTTATTATAAATTCTAAGGGCTAGATAGAATGCCAACGACGAACATAATAACACTTTATTTTGTTCCGTACGTGCATTCCTATCATATTCCTTGTCGATCACTTAGGCCATTGTATTCTTGTATTGCGTTGTTTTGTATGACACTTCATACCAACCAATATAGTACTAATACCCAAGAATTTCATAGTGTGACTTAACTAGGAATACAACCATAACATGTATATCATTTATATACACCTGAGCTAGACTTTCTAGTCTTTTCTTTTCTTTTTGCCAAAATATCTTTTGCAGTTTCTCTTTTAGCTTTCCTCATTATTCGAGAAAACACTTCAACATCATTAACTTCTAGGTTTGTTGGTCAAATACCAATAACCTTGAGGTTCTTACTTTGAAGTTGATCATCATATGATAAGTGTTCCGGATTTCACTATTAGTAACCTTGTAATATGATGAACAATTTCACTCATAATTTTATCCATTGTATCATGATGACTTTCCGAGACCATGTCCGTACATGCTA
>NC_061509.1:3995063-4140539 GCF_022539505.1 Lolium rigidum | reverse complement strand
AGAAAATTTTCTTTGATGATACGTTGCCTCCCATATATGATGATTATAATGATAGTGGTCTTTTGGTGCCACCTACTATGGAGAGTAAATTTTGTTGTGATTATACTATGCCTCCTACACTTGATGAGAATAATAATGATAGCTACTTTATTGAATTTGCTCCCACTACAACTAATAAAACTGATTATGCTTATGTGGAGAGTAATAAATTTATGCATGAGACTCATGATAAGAATGCTTTATGTGATAGTTATATTGTTGAGTTTGCTCATGTTGCTACTGAAAGTTATTATGAGAGAGGAAAATATGGTTGTAGAAATTTTCATGTTACTAAAATGCCTCTCTATGTGCTGAAATTTTTGAAGCTACACTTGTTTTATCTTCCTATGCTTGTTACTTTGCTCTTCATGAACTTGTTTATTTACAAGATTCCTATGCATAGGAAGCATGTTAGACTTAAATGTGTTTTGAATTTGCCTCTTGATGCTCTCTTTTGCTTCAAATACTATTTCTTGCGAGTGCATCATTAAAACTGCTGAGCCCATCTTAATGGCTATAAAGAAAAGAACTTCTTGGGAGATAACCCATGTGTTATTTTGCTACAGTACTTTGTTTTATATTTGTGTCTTGGAAGTTGTTTACTACTGTAGCAACCTCTCCTTATCTTAGTTTTGTGTTTTGTTGTGCCAAGTAAAGTCTTTGATAGTAAAGTAAGTACTAGATTTGGATTACTGCGCAGAAACAGATTTCTTTGCTGTCACGAATCTGGGTAAAATTCTCTGTAGGTAACTCAGAAAATTATGCCAATTTACGTGAGTGATCCTCAGATATGTACGCAACTTTCATTCAATTTGAGCATTTTCATTTGAGCAAGTCTGGTGGCCTAATAAAATCCATCTTTACGGACTGTTCTGTTTTGACAGATTCTGCCTTTTATTTCGCATTGCCTCTTTTGCTATGTTGGATGAATTTCTTTGATCCATTAATGTCCAGTAGCTTTATGCAATGTCCAGAAGTGTTAAGAATGATTGTGTCACCTCTGAACATGTGAATTTTTATTATGCACTAACCCTCTAATGAGTTGTTTCGAGTTTGGTGTGGAGGAAGTTTTCAAGGATCAAGAGAGGAGGATGATATACTACGATCAAGGAGAGTGAAAGCTCTAAGCTTGGGGATGCACCCGGTGGTTCACCCCTGCATATATCAAGAAGACTCAAGCGTCTAAGCTTGGGGATGCCCAAGGCATCCCCTTCTTCATCGGCAACATTATCAGGTTCCTCCCCTGAAACTATATTTTTATTCGGCCACATCTTATGTGCTTTACTTGGAGCGTCTGTGTGCTTTTGTTTTTGTTTTTGTTTGAATAAATTGGATTACATCATGCTTGTGTGTGAGAGAGACACGCTCCGCTGGTTCGTATGAACACATGTGTTCTTAGCTCATAATATTCATGGCGAAGTTTCCTCTTCGTTAAATTGTTATATGGTTGGAATTGGAAAATGATACATGTAGTAATTGCTATAAATGTCTTGGGTAATGTGATACTTGGCAATTGTTGTGCTCATGTTTAAGCTCTTGCATCATATGCTTTGCACCCATTAATGAAGAAATACATAGAGCATGCTAAAATTTGGTTTGCATATTTGGTTTCTCTAAGGTCTAGATAATTTCTAGTATTGAGTTTGAACAACAAGGAAGACGGTGTAGAGCCTTATAATGTTTACAATATGTCTTTTATGTGAGTTTTGCTGTACCGTTCATCCTTGTGTTTGTTTCAAATAGCCTTGCTAGCCTAAGCCTTGTATCGAGAGGGAATACTTCTCATGCATCCAAATACTTGAGCCAACACTATGCCATTTGTGTCCACCATACCTACCTACTACATGGTATTTCCCGCCATTCCAAAGTAAATTGCTTGAGTGCTACCTTTAAACAATTCAAAATTTATTACCTCTTATTTGTGTCAATGTTTTATAGCTCATGAGGAAGTATGTGGTGTTTATCTTTCAATCTTGTTGGGCAACTTTCACCAATGGACTAGTGGCTTCATCCGCTTATCCAATAATTTTGCAAAAAGAGCTGGCAATGGGATTCCCAGTCCCAAATTAATTAACAAAAATAGACACTCCTCCATGGTATGTGATTGTTGGACGGCACCCGAAGGATTCGGTTAGCCATGGCTTGTGTAAGCAAAGGTTGGGAGGAGTGTCATCATAATAAAACTAAAATAAAAAGGTACTCCTTCATGGTATGAGATTGTTGGCAGGCACCCGAGGATTCGGTTAGCCATGGTTTGTGAAAGAAAGGTTGGAAGGAGTGCCATCCAAAAATAAAATAAAATGGGAGCCGCTCTTTGAAGGTTTGTCTGGCAAGGGGGTTATAGTACCCGCTACCATTCGTTGACAACAACATACACCTCTCAAAACTTTACTTTTATGCTCTCTATATGTTTTCAAAATCAAAGCTCTAGCACAAATATAGCAATCGATGCTTTCCTCTTTGAAGGACCATTCTTTTACTTTCATTGTTGAGTCAGTTCACCTATTTCTCTCCATCTCAAGAAGCAAACACTTGTGTGAACTGTGCATTGATTCCTACATACTTGCTTATTGCACTTATTATATTACTCTATGTTGACAATATCCATGAGATATACATGTTACAAGTTGAAAGCAACCGCTGAAACTTAATCTTCTTTTGTGTTGCTTCAATACCTTTACTTTGAATTATTGCTTTATGAGTTAACTCTTATGCAAGACTTATTGATGCTTGTCTTGAAGTGCTATTCATGAAAAGTCTTTGCTTTATGATTCAGCTTGTTTACTCATGTCATACACATTGTTTTGATCGCTGCATTCACTACATATGCTTTACAAATAGTATGATCAAGTTTATGATGGCATGTCACTCCGTAAATTATCTTTGTTATCGTTTTACCTGCTCGGGACGAGCAGTAACTAAGCTTGGGGATGCTGATACGTCTCCAACGTATCGATAATTTCTTGTGTTCCATGCCACATTATTGATGTTATCTACATGTTTTATGCACACTTTATGTCATATTCGTGCATTTTCTGGAACTAACCTATTAACAAGATGCCGAAGTGCCAGTTCCTTTTTTTCTGCTGTTTTTGGTTTCAGAAATCCTAGTAACGAAATATTCTCGGAATCGGACGAAATCAACGCCAAAGTTCCTATTTTCATCGGAAGCATCCAGAACACCCGGAAGGACCGAGAGGGGGCCACAGGGCCACCAAACCCTAGGCTGGCGCGGCCGGAGGGGGCCGCGCCGCCCTATGGTGTGGCCCCCCGTCAGCCCTCCTGCGCCGCCTCTTCGCCTATATAAAGCCCCCGGATCAGAAAACCCGATACCAATTGACGAAACCCACGTAAACCTGCCGCAGCCGCCGCCATCGCGAAGCCAAGATCCGGGGACAGGATCTCTGTTCCGGCACCCTGCCGGAGCGGGGAAGTGCCCCGGAAGGCTTCTCCATCGACATCGCTGCCATCTCCACCGCCATCTTCATCACCGCTGCTGCTCCCATGAGGAGGGAGTAGTTCTCCATCGAGGCTCGGGGCTGTACCGGTAGCTATGTGGTTCATCTCTCTCCTATGTGTGTCAATACAATAATCTCATGAGCTGCCTTACATGATTGAGATTCATATGATGATGCTTGTAATCTAGATGTCATTATGCTAGTCAAGTGGGTTTTACTTATGTGATCTCCGGAGACTCCTCGTCCCACGTGTGTAAAGGTGACGAGTGTGTGCACCGTGTGGGTCTCTTAGGCTAGATTTCACTAGAATACTTACTCATTGAATGGTATAGTGAGGTGCTTATTTATATCTCTTTATGATTGCAGCATGTTGTATCACAATTTATCTATGTGCTACTCTAGTGATGTGTTATTAAAGTAGTTTTATTCCTCCCGCATGTGTGCAAAGGTGACGATGCGTGCACCGTGTTAGTACTTGGTTTATGCTATGATCATGATCTCTTGTAGATTATGGAGTTAACTATTGCTATGATAATATTGATGTGATCTATTCCTCCTACATATGCATGAAGGTGACAGAGTGTGCATGCTATGCTAGTACTTGGTTTAGTACTGTTGATCTATCTTACACTAAAGGTTACTTAAACATGAGCATTATTGTGGAGCTTGTTAACTCCGGCATTGAGGGTTCGTGTAATCCTACGCAATGTGTTCATCATCCAACAAAAGTGTAGAGTATGCATTTATCTATTCTGTTATGTGATCAATGTTGAGAGTGTCCACTAGTGAAAGTGTAATCCCTAGGCCTTGTTCCTAAATACTGCTGAGTTACTACTGCTTGTTTACTACTGCTGCGTTACTACTGCTGAGTTACTACTGCTTGTTACTGTTTTACTGCGTTACTACTGCTGCAATACCACCACCATCAACTACACGCCAAGCACTTTTCTGCCACCGTTGCTACTGCTCATACTTATTCATACCACCTGTATTTCACTATCTCTTCGCCGAACTAGTGCACCTATTAGGTGTGTTGGGGACACAAGAGACTTCTTGCTTTGTGGTTGCAGTGGTTGCATGAGAGGGATATCTTTGACCTCTTCCTCCCTGAGTTCGATAAACCTTGGGTATCCACTTAAGGGAAACTTGCTGCTGTTCTACAAACCTCTGCTCTTGGAGGCCCAACACTGTCTACAAGAATAGAAGCTCCCGTAGACATCACTAAGCTTGGGGATGCTTGATACGTCTCCGACGTATCGATAATTTCTTATGTTCTATGCCATATTATTGATGATACCTACATGTTTTATGCACACTTTATGTCATATTCGTGCATTTTCTGGAACTAACCTATTAACAAGATGCCGAAGTGCCGCTTCTGTTTTCTGCTGTTTTTGGTTTCGAAATCCTAGTAACGAAATATTCTCGGAATTGGACGAAACAAAGACCCGAGGGCCTATTTCGCCACGAACCTTCCGTAAGACCGAAGAGCATACGAAGTGGGGCCACGAGGTGGCCGGACCACATGGCGGCGCGGCCAAGGGGGGCCCGCGCCGCCCGTGGTGTGGGCCCTCGTCGCCCCCCGACTCCGCCCTTCCGCCTACATAAAGCCTTCGTCGCGAAACCCCCGATGCGAAAAACCACGATACGGAAAACCCTACCGAGACGCCGCCGCCGCCGATCCCATCTCGGGGGATCTCGGAGATCTCCTCCGGCACCCTCGCCGGAGAGGGGATTCATCTCCCGGAGGACTCTACACCGCCATGGTCGCCTCCGGAGTGATGAGTGAGTAGTTCACCCCCGGACTATGGGTCCATAGCAGTAGCTAGATGGTTGTCTTCTCCTCATTGTGCTTCATTGTTGGATCTTGTGAGCTGCCTAACATGATCAAGATCATCTATCCGTAATACTCTATGTTGTGTTTGTCGGGATCCGATGGATAGAGAATACCATGTTATGTTAATTATCAAGTTATTACATATGTGTTGTTTATGATCTTGCATGCTCTCCATTACTAGTAGAGGCTCGGCCAAGTTTTTTCTTTTAACTCCAAGAGGGAGTATTTATGCTCGATAGTGGGTTCATGCCTCGCATTGACACCTGGGACAGTTGACAGTAAAGTTCTAAGGTTGTGCTGTGTCATGTTGCCACTAGGGATAAAACATTGGCGCTATGTCCGAGGATGTAGTTGTTGATTACATTACGCACCATACTTAATGCAATTGTCTCGTTGCTTTGCAACTTAATACTCGGAAGGGGTTCGGACGATAACCCGAAGGTGGACTTTTTAGGCATAGATGCAGTTGGATGGCGGTCTATGTACTTTGTCGTAATGCCCAATTAAATCTCACTATACTTATCATGTCATGTATGTGCATTGTTATGCCCTCTCTATTTGTCAATTGCCCGACCGTAATTTGTTCACCCAACATGCTTTTATCTTATGGGAGAGACACCTCTAGTGAACTCGTGGACCCCGGTCCATTCTTTTAATACTCGAAATACAAATCTGCTCGCAATACTTGTTTTACTCGTTTTCTCTGCAAACAATCATCTTCCACACAATACGGTTAATCCTTTGTTACAGCAAGCCGGTGAGATTGACAACCTCACTGTTTCGTTGGGGCAAAGTACTTTGGTTGTGTTGTGCAGGTTCCACGTTGGCGCCGGAATCTCCGGTGTTGCGCCGCACTACATCCCGCCGCCATCAACCTTCAACGTGCTTCTTGACTCCTACTGGTTCGATTAAACCTTGGTTTCTTACTGAGGGAAACTTGCCGCTGTGCGCATCACACCTTCCTCTTGGGGTTCCCAACGGACGTGTCAACTACACGCATCACTTGGACATGGTGTTCACAGCTCGGAAGTGCAGATGACTGAGCCGTGCGTGCCACAGCCACGTCAGGTCTTCTACCTTGGCGAGCAGACAGACAGGGCGTCGACGTTCAGGTTCAGCCCGTCGAGGCGATTCGTCGTCCGCTTCACCTGAACCAGGAGGCACCGCTCTTGGTCGAGGACGCGCAGGTGGACGCCCTCGTTCACGGTTTTGCATCCGTTCTCGTCCAGCTGCCCGACGGAGATGATGTTCGTGCGCAGCTTCGGGATGTAGAACACATCGCCAAGCACGCGCTGGTTACCGTCGGTGCAACGGAACATCACATTGCCCTTTCCGGTGACGGCGACCAGGGACCCATCACCGAAATGTACCGAGCCGCGCACAGACTCGTCGAGGGTGACGAAGGAGTCCCTCGCATCGGTCATATGGCTACTTGCGCTTGTGTCCAGGTGCCAGACCCCAGCCGCAACTGGCACTGGCACCACACGCTCCTCATTCAGGAACACGACCTGAGGCTCAGCAGGTGCGGCCGGCGCCTTGGCCACGATGGCAAGATTGGTGCGCGTCTCCTCCGCAATGGGTGTGGATTCGGAGACCTCGACAAGCGATGCGAGGAGCAGCGCTGGTGGGTCCACCTGGATCTCGGCGATGTTGGCCACCTCGCCCTTCTTCTCGCGGTCACGCTGAGCCTTTTTGCACTCCTTGGCCCAGTGACCTGCTTTGCCGCAGTAGCGGCAGTTGCCTGCGCGCCGTGGCGCTGAGTTCTTGTCACCACCCTGGGGCTTCGGCTTGTTTGGCCCCTTGGAGCCCGATGACGATCCCTGCGCACGTTGCTGCTGGCGCGCCGACCATTCCTCCTCAGTCAGGAGCAGGCGTTCGCTGGCTTCCTGATCAGGCAAGCCACGACCCTCCGCCGCTGACATACGGCCACTCAGCTCCTCGAGAGACAAAGCGTTTAGATCGAGAAGTGTCTCGATGGAACATGCCATCTGCACTGCTTTGGCACGGCGCGCAACACCTTCTGCATGGCAGTCCACCTCCGAGGTTTTGTCGCCGAGGCTCTGCAACTCGCAGAGGACGTTGGAGATACGGAGGATGAACTCCTCGACCATCTCCCCAGCCTTGAACGTGAGGCCATCAAACTCCTTGCGGAGCTTCTGGCGGCGTGCCTCTCGCACGCGATTGTCGCCAATGCGCATGGTGGCCAGCATGTCCCATTGTTATCACCAGAATTTGACCGGATCAGAGGTAGGCCGCGATTGAAGATGGGCTTGAAGAATATACATGGAAGAAATACATGAATCGGCCTTCTATACCAAGTTTGGGCTAGTTTGCCAGTGTATCTGTAATATAGTAGGATACGTGTCGGTTAGACAGAGTTTGGGCTCGTGCCCAGTTGGGATTATTCCCATGTTAGAGAGTCTACGGACTATAAATATGTATCTAGGGTTTATGAAATAAACAACAATCACGTTCACCACAAACCAATCTAGGCGCATCGCCAACTCCCCCGTCTCGAGGGTTCCTTCCGGGTAGCACCATGCTGCCTAGATCGCATCTTGCGATCTAGGCAGCGACACGTT
Organism: Lolium rigidum; assembly: GCF_022539505.1. NCBI lineage: Eukaryota > Viridiplantae > Streptophyta > Magnoliopsida > Poales > Poaceae > Lolium > Lolium rigidum. The sequence goes on along the minus strand of NC_061509.1, from coordinate 4,132,623 downwards.
TATTCGTCCTCCATGCGTTGCTCGTGTCGAAGCCTTTTTGATGGCGAGCAACGTAGTTATCATAGATGTTTTAGGGTTAGCATTGTTCTTCGTATCATATGCTATCGTCGTGCAACCCTTAGGCATCTAGCCGCCCTTACACCTATCTTGGGTGTAAGGGCGGCACCCCGCTTGATCATTATTTAGTAGATCCGATCCGTTATGATTGCTCCTTGTTCTTCAAGGATTAGTTTAATATCTCGCATTGTTAGGCCTTACAAACGGGTCGAAGGATCCAGTGGCGCGTAGGGTGTAGTTTGCTAGCCCTAGACAGGATGTTCCGAGGATCAACTTCGTGTTGGTTTTTAGGCCTTGTCTAGGGTCGGTTTACGATCACCGTGCGTGGTCGCCAGGCTCGATCACGAGTAGGATGTTCCGATTATGCGGTGAAAACCCCAGATCGTAGTAGGTCGTTTTAGCTTTATCTTGATCAAGCAGGACCACCATCTGATCGTACGCCTCGTACGCATCATGGGTGGATCGGCTCTTTGAGCCGATTCACGAGATAACCTCGAGAGCCGATCGAGGCTCGTATTTAACGTTTACGTGTATGCCATGCAGAAACTAAGCGAGGCATCATCCAACACCTTCCCGACCAGGTATAGGTCAGGTGGCACGCCCTTGCATCAAGCATCGGACGTGCGTGCCGAAGGCTTTGCGGGCCGTCGCTCGGAGGGACCAGGGCCAGCCGCAGTCCTGGGAGATTCCCGGCTCTACGGTGTTGCCCGTCGCTGCCCGCCGGTGGGTTTCTGACCGCAACACATTCTGGCACGCCCGGTGGGACAATCTTCGACATCAACCACATCGCCATCTACGTCTGAGATGGCGGAAGGCACTCCGGTCAAGTACGAGGATCTGACTGAGGAGCTCAAGAAGAAGCACGACGAGATCAAAGCAGTCCTCGAAGCCGACCTCATCGGCTCCTTTCACAGAACCCGATCACATGGCATCAGGTGGAAAGGGTTCTCACCGAAGGCGCGCTCGATGGAGTGGACCTGTCCGCCCCGTCGAAGAACGCACCAGGTCGCCGCGTCGGGAGATTAACTTCATGGTGGCTCATTCGCTGCACCGCCATTCTGAGAGCCTGGTGAACACTTTGGAGCGTGTCGCTCTGCGCGTGATCTAGGAAATCATGAGCCATCAGTATTCTCCATCAGGACCAGCTCTGGGGACTTACCAAGGGGAGATGCCACTCCAGTCCCGTCCACCGCTGCCGTTCGCGTTGGCAGCACCAGAAGTGCCGAGTTCATCGGCATACGTCGTCTACAAGATCGGTGGTGACCCTAGTGACTACCAATTCTTGCATGAGGCGCCCAAGGAGATCCCGCACGGATACACGTGTGCATACGTGCCAGACTGCAGTAACTGGGCGCTCTCGAACCAGGCTGCAACAGCAGGGACTTCTGGAACAACAGGAGGAACGTCGGGAACAGATCTTGAGAAGCAGACGTGGCTAGCTAAGTATGCCACTCCGACAAACCTCCAGAGCTCAGCTCCTGCAGTTGGCTCAGAGCTAGAAAATCAAGCATGGCTGGCTAGGTATGCCACCCCGGCGAATCTTCAGAGTTCGACGCCTGCAGCCATCACCGCGGATCAAATCTGTACAATCCTGAAGGATCAGTTCGGCATGATGCCGAAAAGGAGGACAATCGGCTAATCCAAGCCGTACCCCAATGAGTACGAGTTGATCCCGCTACCACCCAAATATCGGCTCCCTGATTTCACCAAGTTTAACGGATCAGATGGTTCCAGCTCCATCGAGCATGTGAGCCGATATTTCGCACAGCTGGGCACGATCTCAGCATCAGACGAGCTGCGTGTGAGGTTCTTCGCACAGTCTCTCACAGGATCGGCTTTCGGGTGGTACACATCGCTGCCACCAAACTCAATCCGGACTTGGAAGCAGTTGGAAGAACAGTTCCACGTGCGGCATCACTCGGAGGCTTCCGAGGCCGGCATTGCCGATCTAGCACAAGTACGACGAAGCGCGGGGAAACAGTGTCGAATACGTCCAGCGCTTCGAGACCGTTAGGAACCGATGCTATTCGGTTCATGTGAGTGAAAAAGAAGCGATCGAGTTGGCGGTGGTGGGTCTCTCATCATCGATCAAGGACGTGGCCTCCCAAGCAGTACTACCCTTCACCGGCGCACATGGTGCGTAAGCCGTCAGCATATGAACAGCGCCACCCGGATGTTTACCAGGATAAATTCAAGCGTGCGGTGGTCCTGGTTGAGGCAGTATGAAGATGAAGGCTCGCGGGAGATCAAGAGATAGCAATGGCTGAATGGACTCGGGGGCAAGCCCCGTGTCCTGTAAGTGGGTCAAGCCACAAGGTCCTCCAAAAGGGTTTGACTTCGACGTGACCAAAGCTGAGCAGATTTTCGACCTCTTACTCAAGGAGAAGCAGCTAAAGTTACCCGAAGGCCACAAGATCCACACGGTGCAGGAGCTGAACGGAAAACCATACTGCAAATGGCACAACACGTTCACCCACGCCACCAACGACTGCAGGGTGTGGCGTCAGCAGGTCCAAATGGCGATAGAACAAGGGCGGCTAATTTTCAGCCAGTACGCCATGAAGGTCGACACGCACCCCTTCCCCGCCGTTAACATGGTGGAGTGCACTTACCATGGAGGGTGCCAGCCAGGATTCTCGTGCAATATCAACATGGTAGGACCTGGGCACCACTGCGGTAAGGACGGAGATGAGGGCAGCTGCTCTCATAGCAAGGACACAGAGGAAGCCGCTCCACGCGATCGGCTCCGTCACGATGGCAAGCGCTACATCACGGAGGGAGAAGTGAGGAACGTAAGATATCGGCGACCTCTCTCTGATCACCTCCTCAACAAGTATGTGGGTCAATATGACCAACGCCGGCGATACAACGACGATGATGAAAAAGATCGTCTGGCTAGGGACGACAGGAGACGTCGTCGGCATGATCGCGACGAGGAGAGATACGAGCGCCACGGCAAGGAAAAGTCGAGAGACCAAGACGACGTGGATAGGCACTGGGACTGCCCCTTCTTCAGACACTGCTGGGATTCAGGAATGAGCCGATTGCCTACAATCGGCAACTGCCCAGAATGTAAGCAAAAGAAGAAGGATGCAACTAACGTGTCCGTGTTCAAACGTCTAGGGCCTCTCCCGCCTCGGAACAAGAACGCTGAGTCCGCTCGGGTGGAAGATCTCGAGGAACTAGAGGACGATGATGAAGAAGAAGACAAGTATCATCGGCCAAGGTGGTGCCCTGATGGGCTCAGCCGTTCCCAAAAGCGAAGGGTTCAGCGACTACGTGGGTTGGAGGAAGCCGAAAGGTTATACCTGCACACGTTGAGGAAGGCGCGGCCTGATCTGGCCGCTAAAATTCAGCGAACCCTGGATGAAGAGGGTCGGCCACAAAGGAAAGAGTGGCGCCCCAGACAAAAGAAAGCCGATGATGAGACATCGGCTGGCACAAACATGGTGTTCATCCTTCCAACGGAGTTTAGTGCTCCAGGAGTAGACGAAGCACCTGTGGCACAACTTGATCGCGGCCCACGGCCGGTAATCTTTGAGAAGCCACGAGAAAGAAGCTACGAGCATCCGAAGGCCCCGTACTTGCGAGGTTACATCAATGGGCAGCCTCGTCAACAAGATGCTCGGTGGACACCGGAGCGGCAATCAACATCATGCCATACTCCATGCTACGTCGGTTGGGACGCTCTAGCTCGGATCTGATCAAGACCAATGTGACACTGAGCGATTTCAACGGCCAAGCATCTGACGCACAAGGTGTTCTGAACGTGGATCTGACCGTAGGAAGGAAAACCGTCCCTACGACGGTCTTTATTGTCGACAGCAAGAGCACCTATGCTGTCCTACTAGGCAGAGATTGGATCCACGCCAACTGTTGCATTCCATCCATGATGCACCAATGCCTAATACAGTGGGATGGAGATGAAGTAGAAGTCGTCCACGCAGATGATTCAGCCGAGATTTCAACGGCTGTCATGAACGTTTGGGAGACATCAGGCCAAGAGCCACTCTCAGGCATCAATTTGGACGACTGCGAGCGCATCGACGTGACAAAGGACGGGGTTAGGCTGGTTTTATCCACCGGCCTGACCGTGTAACAAGAGCAGCATCTATGGACAAACGTGGCGATGCCGACCCATGGGATCGGCCCCAAGGATCTATGGAGGAACATTGCAAAACCTTCATTGAGCAAGCAACATGGAGGCCGATTCCAGCAATCGGCCAAAATTATCTTCACCATACATTCTGCCTGGGTTCAACGTCGATCTAATGGGCAATGGGTTTACGTCGGCCGATGAGCCGGAAGAAGTCAACACCGGTCCTAACAGAGCCGACGTTCACATATAGTGCCTTGGCTAACCACGCAGCCGATATCGCAGCTACCCGGCGAATCGGCTCGGGGGGCACCTAATCAGATGAACATGTGTGATACATGTGCAGTGAAATATTGGGGGCCGATAGAAAAATCGGCCCGTAAAAAAAATTTCTCATGATATACAGCCGATGCACGGCCATCGACTCTAGCACAAGTACACAGGATCTACCCGCGGCGTGTTCAAGACGCGGATCACCTTCTGATTCCTGGAGGGAGTGAACAGTGAGAGCTTCCTCAGCGACAATGAGCCGATTTGGTGCCAGAACCTACTCTTCAAGGACCTCCAACCCTTTGTCGGTTAAGCCGATTGATGCTTCGCCTTCGATATCGGCTTTCAACGGACCTGTTCTGAAAGTGATCGAGGGTGGCACGTTTGCTCAGATTCGCTCAAGTTCGGGTTCATTTGTCTGAACTGTATGTCTTCACCACCGTTCTCGCCTTGACTGAGGCTCGGGGGGCACTCTGTTTTTGAAAGCCGATTGGGATGTCATCGGCTGACCCTGCATCGTAAAACTCTTCGGAAGTGGTGGGTTGTTACAGAAGAAGATCACCAGAGTTGCTGGAAGGAGACCATGGCATGGGCATTGGGCGATATTACCCTTGGGTCCGCTGCGGTTGCAAACCTACACGATTGACATCTGAGGTTTATATGGCCGAAGGTTGGATCTGTTCAAGCGGCGATTTGGGGATCTAAGTTTTGCTCTTTCGGACCAGTCGCGGTTTACCATTTGAAAGAACGATAGAGTTGGCCTTGCCCGCGTTTATGGCAAGGGCCGATGCGCTGCTATCGGCTTTTAATGTGTTGACTCATTAGCAATCGGCAAAATTGGTAAAAGGACAAAACCAGCTGAGAAATTTCTTCTTCATTAATAAGAGAGGATTTTTACAGTGAAGAGCCGATTGCTCAAGAAAGGAAGAACAAAAGAAGAGCCGACTGCTCAGGGACTACTAATCCTACATTGCTAATCCTCGCTAGCGTCATCGTCGGCATCGGAGCTGCCGTCGGCGCTACTTCCGGAGAATTCCTCGTCGCTGCTGCCCCAGCCCTCGGCCGGTGCCTCTTCTTCCTCGTCATCATCATCATCCTCGCTGTCCGCCCAAGCGCGGAAGCGCTTCGCCGGCGGATACCCAGCGGAAGAGGAGGAATCATCCTCCTCCTCTTCTTCTCCTTCCTCGTCGTCGTCGTCGTCCTCGCTGTCCGCCCACATGCGGGAGCGCTTCTTCGGCGGGTACCTGGCGGAGGAGGAGGAATCATCCTCCCCCTCTTTCTTCTCTACTTCTTCTGCTTTCTCCTCCTTGTCGGAGGAGATGGGGTTCGCCCCGGAGTGGAGGTCGTCTTCACTTTTGCCCTTCGGCGGAGATTGGAGGGAGAGGCCCGAGGAGGAAGAGGAAGAGGAAGACATCGCTATAGGGAAAGAGGGTTTTTTGGTGCTGATGGTCAGAACAGAGCAAGGGGATGAAGTGGCGAACCGTTCGGCACAGATAAATAAAGGGGGTGTAGTGGATATTTAATACCATGACGGTTCTCGAGGACGTGATGCCGAAACTATCAATTCGTGCAGAGAAGCCAAGGAGGCGAGGCGAAATGATGAAAGATTCTGCGGCAGTTTTGCTCTGCCACGACATGACCCAACGAAGGAAAAGCATAATGATTTTGGAAATGTCATTTCCAAAACCAGGGGGGCATGTGTTATCACCAGAATTTGACCGGATCAGAGGTAGGCCGCGATTGAAGATGGGCTTGAAGAATATACATGGAAGAAATACATGAATCGGCCTTCTATACCAAGTTTGGGCTAGTTTGCCCGTGTATCTGTAATATAGTAGGATACGTGTCGGTTAGACAGAGTTTGGGCTCGTGCCCGGTTGGGATTATTCCCACGTTAGAGAGTCTACGGACTATAAATATGTATCTAGGGTTTATGAAATAAATAACAATCACGTTCACCACAAACCAATCTAGGCGCATCGCCAACTCCCCCGTCTCGAGGGTTCCTTCCGGGTAAGCACCATGCTGCCTAGATCGCATCTTGCGATCTAGGCAGCACACGTTTATTCGTCCTCCATGCGTTGCTCGTGCTGAAGCCTTTTTGATGGCGAGCAACGTAGTTATCATAGATGTTTTAGGGTTAGCATTGTTCTTCGTATCATATGCTATCGTCGTGCAACCCTTAGGCATCTAGCCGCCCTTACACCTATCTTGGGTGTAAGGGCGGCACCCCGCTTGATCATTATTCAGTAGATCCGATCCGTTATGATTGCTCCTTGTTCTTCAATGATTAGTTTAATATCTGCATTGTTAGCCCTTACAAACGGGTCGAAGGATCCAGTGGCGCGTAGGGTGTAGTTTGCTAGCCCTAGACAGGATGTTCCGAGGATCAACTTCGTGTTGGTTTTTAGGCCTTGTCTAGGGTCGGTTTACGATCACCGTGCGTGGCCGCCGAGCTCGATCACGAGTAGGATGTTCCGATTATGCGGTGAAAACCCCAGATCGTAGTAGGTCGTTTTAGCTTTATCTTGATCAAGCAGGACCACCATCTGATCGTACGCCTCGTACGCATCATGGGTGGATCGGCTCTTTGAGCCGATTCACAGGATAACCTGAGAGCCGATCGAGGCTCGTATTTAACGTTTACGTGTATGCCATGCAGAAACTAAGCGAGGCATCATCCAACACCTTCCCGACCAGGTATAGGTCAGGTGGCACGCCCTTGCATCAGCATCGGACGTGCGTGCCGAAGGCTTTGCGGGCCGTCGCTCGGAGGGACCAGGGCCAGCCGCAGTCCTGGGAGATTCCCGGCTCTACGGTGTTGCCCGTCGCTGCCCGCCGGTGGGTTTCTGACCGCAACACCCATGCAGCCTTGGCCTCATCCTTGGCGGCGAGCGCCGGCACCAACTCCGGGGGACGGATCGGAGGATCGCACCAAGAGCTTGTCGCTCCTGATGCTCCGACGCGTCGCCGGTGTCGATGGCCTCCCAGAGACCGGCGCCTTGGAGCGCGATCCGCATCAGGATCTGCCACTCCTGATAGTTCGTCTTGGTGAGGGTGGGGAAGGAGACGTTGCCGCTGCCGTTGCTCTCACACACGATGTCCCTGACGACGACCTCGTTGCCACCGCGGCGTACCAGTCAACCACGCCGCGAGAGCAGGGACACGGAGGTGCGTCGTAGCGGCTGTGATCCGCCAGTGCCCGCACCCGCCACCTGAGTCCCCTTGGCCTTCTCCGTTGCTGCCGCCGCACGATCGGTCGAGGTCGACATCTAACCTGGTTGCTCTGATACCAAATGTCGTTGCGGCCAACACTCTCTCCCTCGATGAACTCACGATGAACTGGAACGAACGAGAGACAGGAGGAGTTTGTGCTACGTGCAACAACTGCAGCTTTTCGGTTTCTCTTCCTTTTATTGGAGATTACAACTGATAGCTAAAAACTCGGATCGGGGCAAGCTAAGCGGAGCTGCCATCCCAACTCCACTCACCCACGTCCTTGACTGAGCTCGCGGTGACCACATTATCATGCCATCCCACGACTAGATCAACCGAAGCTCCTAACCAACTAGAGCTAAACTTAAGCCTAGACTGCTACGACCCATCAGTGTACAAGCACACATTTTTTCGAAATCGGGGATGCCCCGGCCTCTGCATTGGTTGATGCATGATACGTCTCCAACGTATCTATAATTTCTTATGTTCCATGCTAGTTTTATGACAATACCTACATGTTTTATTCATACTTTATATCGTTTTGATGCATTTTCCGGAACTAACCTATTGACGAGATGCCGAAGTGCCAGTTCCCGTTTTCTGCTGTTTTTGGTTTCAGAAATCCTACAAAGGAAATATTCTCGGAATTGGACGAAATCAACGCCCACGATCTTATATTTCACCGAAGGTTCCAGAGCACCGAAGAGGGGCCATAGGGGAGCCCTGGGGGCCCCACCCCACCTAGCGGCGCGACCAAGGGGGGGGTGCGCCCCCTATGGTGTGGCTGCACCAGGACTCCTCCGAGGCTGCCCTTCCGCCTACTTAAAGCCTCCGTCGCGAAAACCCTAAAACAATAAGCCACGATACGAGAAAAGTTCCACAGCCGCCGCCATCGTGAAGCCAAGATTCGGGGGACAGAAGTCTCTGTTCTGGCACGCCGCCGGGATGGGGAATTGCCCCCGGAAGGCATCTCCATCGACACCACCGCCATCTTTATCGACGCTGCTGTCTCCTATGACGAGGAGGGAGTAGTTCTCCCTCGGGGCTAAGGGCTGTAGCGGTAGCTATGTGGTTCATCTCTCTCTCCCATGTGATCTTTATGTGATCATGAGCTTTGTATCACTATTAATCTATGTGCTACTCTAGTGATGTTATTAAAGTAGTCTATTCCTCCTCCATGATGTAATGTTGACGAGTGTGTGCATCATGTAGTACTTGGCGTAGGTTATGATTGTAATCTCTTGTAGATTATGGAGTTAACTATTACTATGATAGTATTGATGTGATCTATTCCCCCTTTCATAGCTTAAAGGTGACCGTGTGTATGCTATGTTAGTACTCGGTCTAAATTGCAACGGTCTATTATGCACTCTATAGGTTACTTAAATATGAACTCCGAATGTTGTGGAGCTTGTTTACTCCGGTTTGAGGGAGCTCTTGTAGCCCTACACAATGAATGCAGTTTGTTATCCAATGATACGTCTCAAACGTATCTAAAATTTCTTATGTTCCATGCTACTTTTATTATGATACTCACATGTTTTATACACATTATATGTCATTATTATGCATTTTCCGGCACTAACCTATTGACGAGATGCCGAAGAGCCGATTCTTGTTTCTCGCTGTTTTTGGTTTCAGAAATCCTAGTAAGGAAATATTCTCGGAATTGGACGAAATCAACGCCCAGGGTCTTATTTTTCCACGAAGCTTCCAGAAGACCGAAGGAGTTACGAAGTGGGGCGACGAGGCGCCGACACAACAGGGCGGCGCGGCCCAGGTGCTGGCCGCGCGGCCCTGGCGTGTGGGGCCCTCGCGTCGCCCCTAAACCTACCCTTCCGCCTACTTAAAGCCTTCGTCGCGAATACCCCAGTACCGAGAGCCACGATACGGAAAACCTTACAAAGACGCCGCCGCCGCCAATCCCATCTCGGGTAATTCAGGAGATCGCCTCCGGCACCCTGCCGGAGAGGGGAATCATCTCCCGGAGGGCTCTTCATCGCCATGATCGCCTCCGGATCGATGGGAGAGAATGAAATCTTTGGTAAAGAATTGCCCTACCCATGGAGTAACTACTTGGATGATCATCCAAACCTTTTATGCAGGATTGAATTTTTCTTCGCGGAACTTATTGGATTTAGCTGTTGGAGGTACCTTTATGTCCATCACTTTGGGGGCGGCAAGAAAGCTTCTTGATGATATGATGACAAATTACTCTGAATGGCACACGAAAAGAGCTCCACAAGGTAAGAAGGTAAATTCTGTTGAAGAAACCTCCTCCTTGAGTGATAAGATTGATGCTATTATGTCTATGCTTGTGAATGGTAGATCTAATGTTGATCCTAATAATGTTCCTTTAGCTTCATTGGTTGCCCAAGAAGAACATGTTGATGCGAACTTCATTAGAAGCAATAATTTCAACAACAATGCTTATAGGAATGATTCTGGTAACAACTATAGGCCATATCCTTCTGCTAATGGTAATGGTTATGGTAATTCTTATGGAAATTCTTACAACAATAATAGGAGTGTACCCCCTAGTCTTGAAGCCATGCTTATAAAATTTATTAGTACACAAACTGCTTTTAACAAATCTGTTGAGGAAAAGCTTGATAAAATTGATATTCTTGCTTCTAAAGTTGATAGTCTTGCCTCTGATGTTGATCTTTTAAAATTGAAAGTTATGCCTAATAAGGATATTGATAATAAAATTGTTACTACGGCAAATTCCATCCAAGTTCGAATTAATGAAAATATTAGATTGATGGCTGAATTGCATGCTAGGTGGGAAAGAGAAGAAAATGAAAAACTAGCTAAAGAGAATAATGTAGCTAAAGTTTGGACTATTACCACCACTAGTAATGATAATGCTTCACATGTTGCTACACCTCCTACTATCAATGGTAAAATAATTGGTGTTGGCAATGTTTCTACTCCTAGTGCAAAGCGTGCAAAATTGCCCGAAACTGCTAAAACTGCTGAAACTGTTTGCGATAAAACTGCTGAAATTTTTCAAAATATTGGGGACAATGATCCCATTGCTGTAGATCATAATGGTTTAGATTTTGATGATTGTCACATCTCTGAAGTTATAAAGTTCTTACAAAAATTTGCTAAAAGTCCCAATGCTAGTGCTATAAATTTGGCCTTTACAAAATATATTACAAATGCTCTCATAAAAGCTAGAGAGGAGAAACTAAAACTTGAAACTTCTATTCCTAGGAAGTTAGAAGATGGTTGGGAGCCCATCATTAAGATGAGAGTTAATGATTTTGATTGTAATGCTTTATGTGATCTTGGTGCAAGTATTTCTGTTATGCCTAAGAAAATTTATGATATGCTTGACTTGCCACCATTGAGAAACTGTTATTTGGATGTTAATCTTGTTGATAATGCTATAAAGAAACCTTTGGGGAGGATTGATAATGTTCGCATTATGGTTAACAATAACCTTGTCCCCGTTGATTTTGTTGTCTTGGATATTGAATGCAATGCATCTTGTCCCATTATATTGGGAAGACCTTTTCTTCGAACTGTTGGTGCTACCATTGGTATGAAGGAAGGTAATATTAAATATCAATTTCCTCTCAAGAAAGGTATGGAACACTTCCCTAGAAAAAGAATGAAGTTACCTTATGATTCTATTATTAGAACAAATTATGATGTTGATGCTTCGTCTCTCGATGTTACTTGATTCACACTTTCTGCGCCTAGCTGAAAGGCGTTAAAGAAAAGCGCTTATGGGAGACAACCCATTATTTTACTTCTGCACTTTATTTTATATTTGAGTCTTGGAAGTTGTTACTATTGTAGCAACCTCTCTTATATTTATTTTATTGCATTGTTGTGCCAAGTAAAGTCTTTGATAGTAAATTCAATACTAGATTTGGATTACTGCGCAGGAACAGATTTCTTGCTGTCACGAAATTGAGCCGCCCCTGCTGTAGAAAATTTATAAAAATCTTCCAATTTACGTGCGTGATCCTCAGATATGTACGCAACTTTCATTCAATTTGGGCATTTTCATCTGAGCAAGTCTGGTTCCTCTAAAAAATTCGTCTTTGCGGACTGTTCTGTTTTGACACATTCTGCCTTTTATTTCGCATTGCCTTTTTTGCTATGATTGATGGATTTCTTTGTTCCATTAACTTTCAGTAGCTTTGTGCAATGTCCAGAAGTGTTAATAATGATTATGTCACCTCTGAATATATGAATTTTCAATTATGCACTAACCCTCTAATGAGATTGTTTTGAGTTTGGTGTGGAGGAAGTTTTCAAGGGTCAAGAGAGGAGGATGATACAATATGATCAAGAAGAGTGAAAAGTCTAAGCTTGGGGATGCCCCTGTGGTTCATCCCTGCATATTTTAAGAAGACTCAAGCATCTAAGCTTGGGGATGCCCAAGGCATCCCTTCTTAATCAACAACTTATCAGGTCACCTCTAGTGAAACTATATTTTTATTTCGTCACATCTTATGTGCTTTACTTGGACCGTCTGTTTGTTTTTATTTTTGTTTTTGTTTGAATAAATTCGGATCCTAGCATTCTTTGTTTGGGAGAGAGACACGATCCGCTGTTTCGTATGAACACATATGTTCTTAGTTTTATTCTTAATGTTCATTGCGAAGGTTGAACTACCTCGTTCATTGTTATATGGTTGGAAACGGAAAATGCCGCATGTGGTAAATGGTATAATGTCTTGAATAATTTGATACTTGGCAATTGTTGTGCTCATATAGATCATGTTTAAGCTCTTGCATCATGTGCTTTGCACCCATTAATGAAGAACTACATAGAGCTTGTTAAAATCTGGTTTGCATGATTGATCTCTAGAGTCTAGATATTTTCTGGTTAAGGTGTTTGAACAACAAGGAGACGATGTAAAGTCTTATAATACTTACAATATGTTCATATGTGAGTCTTGCTGCACCGTTTTATACTTGAGTTTGCTTCAAACAACCTTGCTAGCCTAGCCTTGTATTGAGAGGAATACTTCTCGTGCGTCCAAATCCTTGAGCCAAAAACTATGCCATTTGTGTCCACCATACCTACCTACTACATGGTATTTCTCTGCCATTCCAAAGTACATTACTTGAGTGCTACCTTTAAAATTCTATTCTTTGTCTTTGTAATATATAGCTCATGGGAAAATAGCCTTAAAAACTATTATGGTGAAGAATATGTACTTATGTGTCTTATTTCTTAATAAGTTGCTTGTTGAGCGGTAACCATGTTTCTGGGGACACCATCAACTTTTACCTTTGTTGAATATCATGTGAGTTGCTATGCATGTTCGTCTTGTCTGAAGTAAGGGCGATTTTCATGATCAAATGGTTTGAGTATGCATATTGTTAGAGAAGAACATTGGGCCGCTAACTAAAGCCATGATTCATGGTGGAAGTTTCAGTTTGGACAATTAATCCTCAATCTCTTATGAGAATTTTAAACTGTTGTTGAATGCTTATGCATTAAAGAGGAGTCCATTATCCGTTGTCTATGTTGTCCCGGTATGGATGTCTAAGTTGAGAATAATCAAAAGCGAGAAATCCAATGCGAGCTTTCTCCTTAGACCTTTGTACTGAGCGGCATAGAGGTACCCCTTTGTGACACTTGGTTGAAACATATGTTATGCAATGATAATCCATGTTAATCCAAGCTAATTAGGACAAGGTGCGAGCACTATTGGTATACTATGCATGAGGCTTGCAACTTATAGGATATCTTATACATAACACATATGATTTATTACTACCGTTGACAAAATTGTTTCTATGTTTTCAAAATGAAAAGATCTAGCACAAATATAGTAATCCATGCTTCCCTCTGCGAAGGGCCTATCTTCTACTTTATTGTTGAGTCAGTTCACCTATTCCTTCTATCTCAGAAGCAAACACTTGTATCAACTGTGTGCATTGATTCTTACATGTTTACCTATTGCACTTGTTATATTACTTTGTGTTGACAATTATCCATGAGATATATATGTTGAAGTTGAAAGCAACTGCTGAAACTTATATCTTCCTTTGTGTTGTTTCAAAGCTTTCTACTAAGAATCTATTGCTTTGTGAGTAACTCTTATGCAAGTCTTATTGATGCTTGTCTTGAAAGTACTATTCATGAAAAGTCTTTGCTATATGATTCATTTGTTTACTCATTATCTTTGCCATTGCTTCGAATCGCTGCATTCATCTCATATGCTTTACAATAGTATGATCAAGATTATGATAGCATGTCACTTCAGAAATTATCTTTGTTATCGTTTACCTACTCGAGGGCGAGTAGGAACTAAGCTTGGGGATGCTTGATACGTCTCAAACGTATCTATAATTTCTTATGTTCCATGCTACTTTTATGATGATACTCACATGTTTCATACACATTATATGTCATTATTATGCATTTTCCGACACTAACCTATTGACGAGATGCCAAAGAGCCAGTTGCTGTTTTCTGCTGTTTTTGGTTTCAGAAATCCTAGTAAGGAAATATTTTCGGAATTGGACGAAATCAACGCCCAGGGTCTTATTTTTCCACGAAGCTTCCAGAAGACCGAAGGAGTTACGAAGTGGGGCGACGAGGCACCGACACAACAGGGCGGCGCGGCCCAGGTGCTGGCTGCGCGGCCCTGGTGTGTGGGGCCCTCGTGTCGCCCCTAAACCTACCCTTCCGCCTACTTAAAGCCTTCGTCGCGAATACCCCAGTACCGAGAGCCACGATACGGAAAACCTTACAAATACGCCTCCGCCGCCAATCCCATCTCGGGGGATTCAGGAGATCGCCTCCGGCACCCTGCCGGAGAGGGGAATCATCTCCCGGAGGGCTCTTCATCGCCATGATCGTCTCCGGATCGATGTGTGAGTAGTTCACCCCTGGACTATGGGTCCATAGCAGTAGCTAGATGGTTGTCTTCTCCTCATTGTGCTATCATGTTAGATCTTGTGAGCTTCCTATCATGATCAAGATCATCTATTTGTAATCCTACATGTTGTGTTTGTTGGGATCCGATGAATATTGAATACTATGTCAAGTTGATTATCAATCTATCATATATGTTGTTTATGTTCTTGCATGCTCTTCGTTGCTAGTAGAGGCTCGACCAAGTTGATACTTGTGACTCCAAGAGGGAGTATTTATGCTCGATAGTGGGTTCATGCCTCCATTGAATCCGGGACGATGTGATGTAAAGTTCTAAGGTTGTGGATGTGCTGTTGCCACTAGGGATAAAACATCGATGCTTTGTCTAAGGATATTTGTGTTGATTACATTACGCACCATACTTAATGCAATTGTCTCGTTGTTTGCAACTTAATACCGGAAGGGGTTCGGATGATAACCTCGAAGGTGGACTTTTTAGGCATAGATGCATGTCGGATAGCGGTCTATGTACTTTGTCGTAATGCCCCGATTAAATCTCATAGTACTCATCATGATATATGTATGTGCATTGTTATGCCTTCTTTATTTGTCAATTGCCCAACTGTAATTTGTTCACCCAACATGCGTTTATCTTATGGGAGAGACACCACTAGTGAACCGTGGACCCCGGTCCAATTCTTTACATCCGAAATACAATCTATCGCAATTGTTCTTTACCTGTTCTTCGCAAACAAACATCATCATCCACACTATACATCTAATCCTTTGTTTACAGCAAGCCGGTGAGATTGACAACCTCACTGTTACGTTGGGGCAAAGTACTTTGATTGTGTTGTGCAGGTTCCACGTTGGCGCCGGAATCCCTGGTGTTGCGCCGCACTACACTCCGCCACCAACAACCTTCACGTGTTCCTTGACTCCTACTGGTTCGATAACCTTGGTTTCTTAGTGAGGGAAAACTTGCTGCTGTACGCATCAGACCTTCCTCTTGGGGTTCCCAACGGACGTGTGTCTCACGCGCCATCATCCAACAAGAGAGTGTTGATGTAGCATAAGAGAAGAGAACTTATTTATTTATGTGATCATTGTTGAGAGTGTCCACTAGTGAAAGTATGATCCCTAGGCCTTGTTTCCGAATATCGAAACTCCGCTTATTTACTGTTCTACTGCATGTTTACTTGCTGCCATATTTTATTCAGATTGTTATTACCACTCATATTCATCCATATCACTTGCATCTTACTATCTCTTCGCCGAACTAGTGCACCTATACATCTGACAAGTGTATTAGGTGTGTTGGGGACACAAGAGACTTCTTGTATCGTAATTGCAGGGTTGCTTGAGAGGAATATCTTTTACCTCTACCTCCCTGAGTTCGATAAACCTTGGGTGATTCACTTAAGGGAAACTTGCTGCTGTTCTACAAACCTCTGCTCTTGGAGGCCCAACACTGTCTACAGAAATAGAAGCGTGCGTAGACATCAAGCTATTTTCTGGCGCCGTTGCCGGGGAGTGAAGCGCTATTGGTAAGTGGAATTGGTAAGGGAAAATTTTACTGTACGTGCTGATTTTATTTCTGCATGCTGACATGGGCATACCCTTTGGGTACCCATTATTGGTATACCTGGATCGGCTCGGCCCAATATGGAGAAGGCCCAACAAGGCAACCCGAAGAAGTAGTCGACTAGGACTCTTGTAAAACCCTAGGCTGGTTGCATATATAAAGCTAGCCAGGGCACCCGAAATAAGGGGGACAATAGATAGACAACATAGCTCCGCCTCCGGCGGCACCCTGTAAACACATCTATGATCATATACTGGATTGCTAGCAGCACGTAGGGATCCTCCACCGAGGGGACCCGAAGCTTGGTACGTCGTGTGCCTAATCTCGCTCCCGGAATCTCCATCGTCGCTCTCTCCCGAAACCCAAGTCTACAATACGTAGGCATTGGCGAGGTGATCCCTCGTCAATTGGCGCCGTCTGTGGGAACAGCGACGACTGGATTTTGTCATCTGGGCAAGATCCTTCATCATTAACAATCGCATCGGAAGATCAGGGAATTCATCATTAGCAACTTCATCTGGCGGACGGCTGAATTTTTTCGTGCGCGGAGCGAAATCAGGGGCACGATGACAAAGCTATTCGTTGGGCTCTTCATCCGCGACGGGCAGAGAGATTGCTTCCGCACAATCGGGAGTACGATCAACTTCCGTTTTGTTTCCGTCAAAAGTGATAGATCAATTGCCGCTGTTTGCCAATACGATCGTGTGTGGCAAAGAAAAAGAAAAAAGGAAAATCGGCCGCTTGCAAGGGAATCTCCTAGCATCATGATGCAGCGCGAGGACAACTTTCCTGGCTGGCGCATCAGTCCACGACGACGTATTGACGTGCCGCACCGGCCGGGTTCAGAATTAGCATGCATCAGAAGATGGGCACCGGCGGAAGCAAAGCCTTTTTTTCTTTACGATCTTACTCTCTCCTATTGATTAATCATCTAGTTGATTTTCTATTCAAAGTTTCAAATCTAACAACGTGTGCATGTTTCTTTTACCCATCGAGTGAAAGATTAGTTCACAGAATCGAGATAGCATAAAAATAATCGCTACATACTTCAGATCTTCGCCATCGACATAATTGGTTAAGACCTGATCCCTCGAGGATTCGCAAGTATGAATCTGCCAGGACATACTCGTTTGTGGCGAACTCTTGATTCCCGACACAAAACTATCAGGTGCTATATTTTCAGTACACTACTCTTTGTAAATTTATTTTGGGCCAAATATTTTTGGTCCGTGCTATTATTTGCGCGCAGTTTTTTGCGCCGTAACATAACTGCAGATCGGGAATAAGCTTCGACTATTTTGCTGTCTTGACCCCGTTCGCCATCATGTGTCTCGTCTTTTGGTTGCACAATTATTTCGACTGTGTCATCTTCATCGGCCACGCCGGCTCGGCTCCACGCGATTACATCAACAATGTCAGCCAGACGCCGCGCGCCTACATCGACTGTGTCCGTTGCACGACCTGCTTGAGCGACGACTCCGTCGCACCCGATAAAAAGCTAAGTGTTATTCTTCAGAGAGTTAATTATTATTTACTTTCTCCACACCCGAATACTTGGGGGTTGCATCATTACATCATTAGAGCAAATTCACCTAACACTGGAGGCTGTACCATTACTTCGTTACAACAAATATATTTGGTTACTTGGTGAATTTCTTTTCTTCGGCTCTGGATATATCTTCTCCGGCTTAGTGGAATTATTTTCTCCGGTTGAGAGAAATTATTTTCTTTGGCTCAGTGGAATTATTTTCTTCGACTTAGTGGATTTATCTTCTTCGGCTCAGTGGATTTATTCTCTTCAGATTACTGGATTGGTTTTCTTTGGGTTATTATTGGGTCACTTATAGAATATTACCCGATGCGTTTCCGGGTCAATGGATTCATCTTCTATGGTTATTACTAGAACTATTTTTTCCGGGTCAATGGATTCATCCTCTATGATATCAGCGGATTCATCTTCTATGGTTATCACTGGATTCTTCGGGTCAATGGATTCATCCTCTATGATATCAGCAGATTCATCTTCTATGGTTATTACTGGATTCTTCGGGTCAATGGATTCATCCTCTATGATATCGACGGATTCATCTTCAATATATGCTCTATATTTAATGGCATAATCCTCAATATGGATTCATCTCAAATACTTCATCTAGGATTCATCTGCGTAGATTCATATTATATTATTGACAATGGCTTTATCCTAAATGGTTTCACCGTATATGATGCCGCGACTCCATCAACCTCTTCCGACATCAAGGCTAACACTCGGGGGATCGACAATGACTTTGCCCTGGGTTATAACTGCGGTACCGTGTCTAAGCAACAATCATGACATCACCCCAGAATTCCTTATGGAGAAGTCTTCTCTTGAATTCCTCTTTGGAAAATCTACTACTACTGCAAAGGTAGTGGATGAGACGCCAGGTGAGAAAGAGGTTCCATACAAAATACCTATGAAAATTATTGAACGTGTTGTGGACAACCGCTATGAAGGGGATGGAACTGTCCATCCTGGAGATCATTTACTGTTTTACATGAATTATGCGGGTTATTCAAATGTGCAGGTATTGCAATGGATGAAGTTAGGAAGAAACTATTCTCTATATCACTGTCTGGTAAAGCAGCGCATTGGTATAAATTGTTGAAGAATAGGGATTCTCTTGATTGGGAGGACATTGTGCCTTTATTTTATTCTAAATTCTATCCTCCAAGTGAAATTCACAAAGATCGGAACCGCATATATAATTTCCGGCCTCATGATGGAGAGAGTATTGCCCAAGCATGGTGGAGATTGAAGTCTTTAATGCTCAAATGCCCCATTCATGAGCTTCCTGGTAATATTATCATTGATAATTTCTATGCAAGACTTGTCTTTTCAAGATAAGACCTTGCTGGATACTTCTTGTTCTGGATCATTTACACGCAACAAAGAAGAGTTTAAAAGGGACCTTCTTGATCGGATCCAGGAGAATACTGAAGGATGGGAGAACGACAAAGATAGAGAGTCAGGTATAAACTATGATTATAAATGCATTGAAGTTTTTATGGAGACTGATAAATTTCATAATATGAGTGCTATAACTAGTGCGGTTAATAAAAGTGCAAAGAAACCTATAGAACCTGAAGAACAAATAAAGGTTGAACCTGCTATTGCAATAGTTAAAGATCTTGTGACTGAAAATGTAGAAGATGGTCATATTATTTTCTCGCGAAGATGCTTCTAATATTGTTTCGCATCCTAATAAGTCTAGGAAAGCCGTTGTTCCTATGCTCTCTGTTAGAATTGGTGATCATTGTTATTATGGTTTATGCGACATTGGTGCAAGTATTAGTGCCATTCCTTATGTGCTTTATACGGAGATCATGCATGAAATTGGTTCTTGTGAACTTGAAGATATTGATGTGGTTATTCGGCTAGCTAATAGAGAAACTATCTCTCCTATTGGTATTGTTCGAGATGTGGAAGTTCTATGTGGTAAGATTAAATATCTTGCTGACTTTTTGGTACTTGGTTCTCGCTCGCTAGTAAGTCTTGTCCTATTATTTTTGGTAGACCTTTCGTAAATACTTGTGGAGCTGTTATAGATTGCAAGAAGGAAAAAATTGTGACTAAATTTGCTGGTGAATCTTATGAGTTTAATTTCTCTAAATTTGCCAAAACTCCTTATAAAGCTGATTTGCCTAATAGTGATTTTAGAGTTGAACAGTGTGCGTCTATTGCTCGTGCTCCTAATAATCCTTTGCAGCAACATTTGGAGGATAGTGAGAGTGAAGTCTTTAGGGAAGAAAGGAATGAGCTTGATGATATTTTCCTTCGTCAACCTATTCTTAAACATTACTTGCCGGTTGAAGATTTAGGTACAACACCACCACCAAAGGAAGATCCTGTTTTTGATTTAAAACCGTTGCCTGATAATCTTAAGTATGCTCATATTGATGATAAGAAAATATATCCTGTTATTATTAGTTCTAAGCTTTCAAATTTTGAGGAAGAAAGGTTATTGGAAATATTGAAGAAACACCGAGGAGCTATTGGCTATACTCTTGATGACTTGAAGGGTATTTCTCCCTCTATTTGCCAACATGCTATCAACATGGAAGATGATGCAAAGCCTGTTGTTGAACATCAGCGTCGTCTAATTCCTAAGATGAAGGATGTGGTAAGGAATGAGGTATTAAAACTTCTTGAAGCTGGTATCATATATCCTATTGCTGATAGTAGATGGTTTAGTCCTGTGCATTGTGTTCCTAAGAAAGGAGGAATGACTGTTGTGCCTAATGATAATGATGAGCTCATCCCTCAAAGAGTAGTTGTAGGGTATAGAATGTGCATTGATTATCGAAAAGTTAATAAAGTTACTAAGAAATATCATTACCCTTTACCCTTTATTGATCAAATGTTAGAAAGGTTGTCTAAAAATACTCATTTTTTGCTTTATTGATGGTTATTCTGGGTTTTCACAAATTGCTATTAAAACTAAAGATCAAGAGAAAACCACTTTCACTTGTCCCTATGGAACTTATGCTTATAGACGTATGCCTTTTGGTTTATGTAATGCTCCTGCTACTTTTCAAAGATGCATGTCTGCTATTTTTCATGGCTTTTGTGAGAATATTGTAGAGGTATTCATGGATGATTTTTCTGTCTATGGGAATTCTTTGATAATTGCTTGCGAAACCTTGATAAAGTTTTGCAGAGATGTGAAGAAACTAACCTTGTTCTTAATTGGGAGAAATGCCACTTTATGGTTAACAAAGGAATTATATTGGGACATAAAATTTCCGAGAGAGGTATTGAAGTTGATAGAGCTAAAGTTGAAGCAATTGAGAAGATGCCCTATCCTAGGGATGTTAAAGGTATTCGTAGTGTTCTTGGTCATGCTTGGGTTTTATAGGAGATTTATTAAAGATTTCTCCAAGATTTGAAAGCCTCTTACTAATCTTCTTCAAAAGGATGTACCTTTTGGTTTTGATGATGATTGTAAGGAAGCTTTTGAAACTCTAAAGAAAGCCTTAACAACCGCTCCCGTAGTTGAACCTCCCGATTGGAATTTACCTTTTGAAATTATGTGTGATGCTAGTGATTTTGCTGTAGGCGCTGTTCTTGGACAGCGAGTAGATAAAAAATTGAATGTTATTCATTATGCTAGCAAAACTCTTGATGCTGCTCAAAGAAATTATGCTACAACTGAAAAAGAATTATTAGCTGTAGTTTTTGCTTTTGACAAGTTTAGATCCTATATTGTTGATTCAAAAGTTACAATCCATACTGATCATGCTGCAATTAGATACCTTATGGAAAAGAAAGATGCTAAGCCAAGGCTTATTAGATGGGTGCTTCTTTTGCAAGAATTTGATTTACATATTATAGATAGGAAAGGTGCTGATAATCCTGTTGCTGATAATTTGTCTAGATTGGAAAATATTTCTTTTGATCCTGTTCCTGTTAATGATAGTTTTCCAAATGAACAATTGGCTGTAATAAAGGTGAGCTCGCGAGATAGTCCTTGGTACGCTGATTATGCTAACTTTATTGTTTCCAAGTACTTGCCTCCAACCTTTTCAGCTCAGCAAAGGAGGAAATTCTTTTATGACTTGAGGCATTACTTTTGGGATGACCCACACTTATATAAAGAAGGAGTGGATGGTATTCTGCGAAGATGTGTTCCCGAATATGAACAACAAGAGATATTGAGTAAGTGTCATGGTAGTGTTTATGGAGGACATCACGCCGGAGATAGAACCGCGCAAAAGGTTCTACAATCAGGTTTCTATTGGCCAACTCTCTTCAAAGATGCAAGAAAGTTTATTTTATCTTGTGATGAATGTCAAAGGGTTGGTAATATCTCCAGACGCAATGAAACGCCTACGAATTATACTCTTGTTATTGAACCATTCGATTGTTGGGGATTTGACTTCATGGGTCCTTTCCCTTCTTCAGAAGGTAACACTCATATACTTGTCGCTGTTGATTATGTTACTAAATGGGTGGAAGCCATACCCACAAAAAGTGCTAATGGTGAGACCTCTTTAAGAATGCTTCTAGATATTATTTATCCTAGATTTGGAGTTCCTAGATACCTTATGACTGATGGAGGTTCTCATTTTATTCATGGTGGTTTTAGAAAAACTCTTGCTAAATATGGTATTAATCATAGGATTGCTTCCACTTATCATCCTCAAACTAGTGGGCAAGTAGAATTATCAAATAGAGAGATTAAATCTATCTTGCAAAAGACTGTTAATAAATCTAGAAAGAACTGGGCTAGTAAATTGAAGGAAGCACTATGGGCTTATAGAACTGCTTATAAAAATCCTATGGGTATCTCACCTTATAAAATGGTTTATGGGAAAGCTTGTCATTTACCTTCAGAACTAGAGCACAAAGCTTATTGGGCTGTAAGAGAACTAAATAAAGATCCTAAACTTGCCGGTGAGAAGAGATTGCTACAATTGAGTTCTCTAGATGAATGGAGAAGTGAAGCTTATGAAAATGCTAAACTCTTTAAAGAGAAAGTTAAGAAATGGCATGATAGAAGAATTATCAAAAGAGAATTTAATGTTGGGGATAAAGTCCTATTGTATCGGTCTCGTCTCAGATTTTTTGCAGGAAATTACTCTCAAAATGGGAAGGACCATATGTCATTGTGGAGGTGTATCGTTCAGGGGCAATTAAAATTAGTTCTCTGCAAGGTAATGCCACACAAGTGGTGAATGGACAAAGACTCAAGCATTATATCTCTGGTGATTCTTATAATGAAGATGTTGATGTTATTCGAGTGGTAACTCCGGAAGCTTTCATCAAAGGCCAAATTGACAGTTCTGCAGAGTTCGACTTTGAATAGGTAACAGTACTGGTAATAAAAAGTCCGCGTTTAACTTTCCGAACAATGTTTTCTGAAAAATTACGAGATCGAAACGGAGTGGGGGAGACGCACGAGGGCGTGCCCCCATAGGCCGGCGCGGGCCCCAGCCTGGCCGCGCCGCCCTATGAGGACAGCCCCTCGGTGTCCCTCTCCGACTCTGGTTCGACCTGGTACTTTCCTTCTGTCGTGAAAATTTCTGCTATATAATCCCCCGGACCCCTGGAGGTCCGTATATCGTTTTCTCGTCGCGTTTTGTTTCGAGCTGTTTTCTGCCAGGATCTGTTTTTGATCTAGAAGCACCATGGCCTCGAACAACAAGGGCAAGGAGCTTTCGGAGGAGGATATTCAAGATCCCGAGTGGAAAGAGGTGGACGAGAGTGTCAAGGAAGAAGATAAAGAAGAAGTGAAGGAAGACTCGCATGCATACCCGCGTGCCACTGTCGCAAGCATCGAGGTGGTGGAAAATCCTTTCAGTTCCAAGAAGAGCGCAAGAATTTGCACCGGAGGGAAAGTTCCACGTCACTTTCTAGCTCCAAAGACATCTCCTCCAGGCATAGAAAATAGCTTGATGTCTACGCACGCTTCTATTCCTGTAGACAGTGTTGGGCCTCCAAGAGCAGAGGTTTGTAGAACAGCAACAAGTTTCCCTTAAGTGAATCACCCAAGGTTTATCGAACTCAGGGAGGTAGAGGTCAAAGATATTCCTCTCAAGCAACCCTGCAATTACGATACAAAAAGTCTCTTGTGTCCCCAACAAACCTAATACACTGTCAGATGTATAGGTGCACTAGTTCGGTGAAGAGATAGTAAGATGCAAGTGATATGGATGAATATGAGTGGTAATAACAATCTGAATAAAATATGGCAGCAAGTAAACATGCAGTAGAACAGTAAATAAACGGAGTTTCGATATTCGTAAACAAGGCCTAGGGATCATACTTTCACTAGTGGACACTCTCAACAATGATCACATAAATAAATAAGTTCTCTTCTCTTATGCTACTTCAACACTCTCTTGTTGGATAACAAACTCCATTCATTGTGTAGGGCTACAAGAGCTCCCTCAAGCCGGAGTAAACAAGCTCCACAACATTCAGAGTTCATATTTAAGTAACCTCTAGAGTGCATAATAGACCGTTGCAATTTAGACCGAGTACTAACATAGCATACACACTCGTCACCTTTAAGCTATGAAAGGGGGAATAGATCACATCAATACTATCATAGTAATAGTTAACTCCATAATCTACAAGAGATTACAATCATAAACTACGCCAAGTACTACATGATGCACACACCTGTCAACATTACATCATGGAGGAGGAATAGACTACTTTAATAACATCACTAGAGTAGCACATAGATTAATAGTGATACAAAGCTCATGATCACATAAAGATCACATGGGAGAGATAGATGAACCACATAGCTACCGGTACAGCCCTTAGCCTCGAGGGAGAACTACTCCCTCCTCATCATAGGAGACAGCAGCGTCGATGAAGATGGCGGTGGTGTCAATGGAGATGCCTTCCGGGGGCAATTCCCGTCCCGGCGGCGTGCCGGAACGAGACTTCTGTCCCCCGAATCTTGGCTTCGCGATGGCGGCGGCTCTGGAACTTTTCTCGTATCGTGGCTTATTGTTTTAGGGTTTTCGCGACGGAGGCTTTAAGTAGGCGGAAGGGCAGCCTCGGAGGATTCCTGGTGCAGCCACACCATAGGGGGGCGCCCCCCCCTTGGCCGCGCCGCCAGGTGGGGTGGGCCCCCAGGGCTCCCTCTGGCCCCTCTCCGGTGCTCTGGAACCTTCGGTGAAATATAAGATCGTGGGCGTTGATTTCGTCCAATTCCGAGAATATTTCCTTTGTACGATTTCTGAAACCAAAAACAGCAGAAAACAGGAACTGGCACTTCGGCATCTCGTCAATAGGTTAGTTCCGGAAAATGCATCAAAACGATATAAAGTATGAATAAAACATGTAGGTATTGTCATAAAACTAGCATGGAACATAAGAAATTATAGATACGTTGGAGACGTATCAAGCATCCCCAAGCTTAGTTCCTACTCGCCCTCGAGTAGGTAAACGATAACAAGGATAATTTCTGAAGTGACATGCTACTTACATACTCTTGATCATACTATTGCAAAGCATATGAGATGAATGAAGTGATTCAAAGCAATGGTAAAGACAATGACTAAACAACTGAATCATATAGCAAAGACTTTTCATGAATAGTATTTTCAAGACAAGCATCAATAAGACTTGCATAGGAGTTAACTCATAAAGCAATAGATTCTTAGTAGAAGGTTTTGAAGCAACACAAAGGATGATTAAGTTTCAGCAATTGCTTTCAACTTGTAACATGTATATCTCATAGATAGTTGTCATCCTAAAGCAATATAACAAGTGCAATAGGTAAACATGTAAGAATCAATGCACACAGTTGACACAAGTGTTTGCTTCTAAGATAGAAAGAAGTAGGTAAACTGACTCAACAATAAAGTAGAAGATAGGCCCTTCGTAGAGGGAAGCATGGATTACTATTTTTGTGCTAGAGCTTTTCATTTTGAAAACATAGAAATAATTTTGTCAACGGTAGTAATAAATCATATGTGTTATGTATAAGACATCCTATAAGTTGCAAGCCTCATGCATAGATTACCAATAGTGCTCGCACCTTGTCCTAATTAGCTTGGATTTACATGGATTATCATTGCATAACATATGTTTCAACCAAGTGTCACAAAGGGGTACCTCTATGTCGCCTGTACAAAGGTCCAAGGAGATAGATCGCATTTGATTTCTCGTTTTTGATAGATCTCAACTTAGGACATGCATACCGGGACAACATAGACAACAGATAATGGACTCCTCTTTAATGCATAAGCATTCAACAACAGATAATATTATCATAAGAGATTGAGGATTGATGTCCAAATTGAAACTTCCACCATGATTCATGGTTTTAGTTAGCGGCCCAATGTTCTTCTCTAACAATATGCATACTCAAACCGTTTGATCATGATAAATCACCCTTACTTCAGACAAGACGAACATGCATAGCAACTCACATGATATTCAACAAAGGTGTAATAGTTGATGGCGTCCCCAGAAACATGGTTACCGCTCAACAAGCAACTTATAAGAAATAAGACACATAAGCTACATATTCTTTACCACAATAGTTTTTAAGGCTATTTTCCCATGAGCTATGTATTGCAAACACAAGGAATGAAATTTTTAAAGGTAGCACTCAAGTAATTTACTTTGTAATGGCAGAGAAATACCATGTAGTAGGTAGGTATGGTGGACACAAATGGCATAGTTTTTGGCTCAAGGATTTGGATGCACGAGAAGTAATCCCTCTCAATACAAGGTTTAGGCTAGCAAGGTTGTTTGAAGCAAACTCAAGTATAACCGGTACAGCAAAACTTACATAAGAACATATTGCAAGCATTATAAGACTCTACACTATCTCCTTGTTGTTCAAACACCTCACCAGAAAATATCTAGACTTTAGAGAGACCAATCATGCAAACCAAATTTCAACAAGCTCTATGGTAGTTCTTCATTAATAGGTGCAAAGTACATGATGCAAGAGCTTAAACATGATCTATTGAGCAAAACAATTGCCAAGTATCGAATTATTCAAGACAATATGAAGCATTTTCTGTTTCCAACCAAATAGCAATGAACGAAGCAGTTTTCAACCTTCGCCATGAACATTAAAATTAAAACTAAGAACACCAGTGTTCATATGCAACAGCGGAGCGTGTCTCTCTCTCCCACATAAGCATGAATTTATTCAGAGAATGAAAATAACAAAACGAAAATAAAAGCACACAGACGCTCCAAGTAAAGCACATAAGATGTGACGGAATAAAAATATAGTTTCACTAGAGGTGACCTGATAAGTTGTCGATGAAGAAGGGGATTCCTTGGGCATCCCCAAGCTTAGATGCTTGAGTCTTCTTGAAATATGCAGGGACGAACCACGGGTGCATCCCCAAGCTTAGACTTTTCACTCTTCTTGATCATATTGTATCATCCTCCTCTCTTGATCCTTGAAAACTTTCTCCATACCAAACTCAAAACAAACTCATTAGAGGGTTAGTGCATAATCAAAAATTCACATATTCATAGGTGACACAATCATTATTAACACTTATGGACATTGCACAAAGCTACTGAAAGTTAATGGAACAAAGAAATCCATTCAACATAGCAAAAGAGGCAATGCAAAACAAAAGGCAGAATCTGTCAAAACAGAACAGTCCGTAAAGACGAATTTTTCAGGGGCACTTAACTTGCTCAGATGAAAAAGCTCAAATTTAATGAAAGTTGCGTACATATCTGAGGATCACACACGAAAATTGGCATATTTTTCTGAGTTACATACAGATAGGTCTACTCAAATTCGTGACAGCAAGAAATCTGTTTCTGCGCAGTAATCCAAATCTAGTATCAACCTTACTATCAAAGACTTTACTTGGCACAACAATTGGCACAACAATGCAATAAAATAAAGATAAGGAGAGGTTGCTACAGTAGTAACAACTTCCAAGACACAACAAAACAATAGCAAAATAAAACATGGGTTATCTCCCAAGAAGTGCTTTCTTTATAGCCATTAAGATGGGCTTAGTAATTTTAATGATGCTCACATAAGGATGAAAGTTGAAGCAAAAGAGAACATCAAAAGCAAGTATGAAACAAATTTAAGCCTAAACCACTTCCTATGAAAATGAATCTTGTAAATAAACAAGTCATGTAAGCATAATGCAACAAGCATAGAAAGGCAACACAAGCGCAACTTCAAGATTCTCAACATAAATAGGGGAAACTTAATATTATTAAGATGCATATAACCATATTTCCCTCTCTCATAATAACTTTCAGTGGCATCATGAACAAACTCAACAATATAACTATCACATAAAGCATTCTTATCATGAGTCTCATGCATAAAATAATTACTACTCCCAACATAAGCATAGTCATTCTTATTAATTGTAGTGGGAGCAAATTCAACAAAGTAGCTATCATTATTATTCTCATCATCAAATATAGGAGGCATAGTATAATCATAATAAACTTTATCCTCCATAGTAGGTGGCACCAAAATACCACTATCATTATAATCATCATAAATGGGAGGCAAAGTATCATCAAAGTAAATTTTCTCCTCCATGCTTGGGGGACTAAAAATATCATGCTCATCAAAACCAGCTTCCCCAAGCTTAAATTCTTCCATAGCATTAGCAATAATAGTGTTCAAAGAGTTCATGCTAATAACATTGCTACAACTATTTTGCAAACAAAGTTCCATGGGTTTTTTAATTTTCTCTTCAAACACCTCATGTCCTAACTCAAGATAAATACTATAAAGATCTCTAATATTTTTGTTGTTTTCCATTATGCCTAACTAGTGAAAACAAGAAACAAAAAGATGCAATTGCAAGATCTAAAGGAAATAGCTTCGAGCACTCACACACCGGCAACAGTGCTAGGAAATAGCTTAGTAGTCGGAGTATGTGAATACCTTTTACCTTACCTCCCCGGCAACGGCGCCAGAAAATAGTCTTGATGACCCACAAGTATAGGGGGTGTATCGTAGTACTTTTGATAAATAAGAGTGTCGAACCCAGCGAGGAGCAGAAGGTGTTGACAAGCAGTTTCGATGAAGGATTCTCTGTAAATGCTCACAGACAAGTATTCAGGGGGTTTTGATATAGCAGATGAATAAAGTACAAGTAAGTAAAATACGAGAGTAATAATTGCAGCGAGTGGCCCAATCCTTTTTAGCACAAAGGACAAGCCGGTTTGTTTACTTATAATGACCAAACGTTCTTGAGGACACACGGGAATTTAGTCTAGTGCTTTCGCTTCATATAGCTGATTAATCTTCATTGTTTTGATAAGTGTTGTGTGGGTGAACCTATGCTAATGCACCGCCCTTCCTAGGACTAATACATACTTGTGATTATACCCCTTGCAAGCATCCGCAAATACAAGAGAGTAATTAAGATAAATCTAACCACAACTTTAAACTCTGAGATCCTGCTATCCCTCCTGCATCGATATACCAACGGGGGTTCAGGTTTCTGTCAGTCCGGCAACCCCGCAAATAGCAACCGAATACAAGATGTATTCCCCTAGGCCCATAAAGGTGAAGTATCATGTAGTCGACGTTCACAAGACACCACTAGAAGAATAACACCACAACTTAAATATCAAACCATTGAATATTACCCAACATAATTCACTACTAACATTTAGACTTCACCCATGTCCTCAAGAACTAAACGAACTACTCACGAGACATCATATGGAACATGATCAAAGGTGATATGATGATGAATAACAATCTGAACATAAACATTGGTTCAATAGTTTCACTCAATAGCATCAATAACAAGGAGTAATCAATACTGGGAGAGTTTCCCCTACCAAACAATCAAGATTCAACCCTAGATGTTACAGCGGTGACGAGGTGCAGCGGTGGAGATGGCGGTGATGACGATGGAGATGATGGTGATGATGATCCCAATGATGTCCAGCTCGATGACGGTGACGATGGCGTCGATTTCCCCCACCGGGAGGGAATTTCCCCAGTGGATTTCAGCCTGCCGGAGAGCTCTTTTCTCTCTGGTGTTTTCCGCCCCGCAGAGGCGGCTGTGACTCCTTGCGACTATTCTCTGGAGCTTAGGTTTTCGGGGCGAAGAAGTACGCGAAAGAGAGGCGGCCGAAGGGGGCTGTGGGCCCCCTCCCCACCAGGCGGCGCGGCCTATGGGGGGGGGACCCATGGCGGCCCTCCTCGGTCCCTCCTTTTGGCTGGCTTCGTCTTCTGGAAAAATAAGATCTTCAGTGTAATTGCCGTCAATTGTTGATCTTCTGAAATATTGCATTCTGACGGTGCTTTTTTCAGCAGAATCCTGACTCCGGTGAGCGATTCTCCAATAATCATGAAACATGCAAAATAGGTGAAATAACATAAGTATCATCCCTAAATATGAAATATACCAATGAATAACAGTAAATTATGATATAAAATAGTGATGCAAAATGGACGTATCAATGCACACAACCTTTTATTAAAAAATGAAATATTCAAAGTTTACAACTCAAGGATCAACGAGGGTCGATACAAAAATCAACCATCGAAACAATAAAAGACTATTGAGCAATCTAAGCATCATGTAATCTCTTAACAGGCCGCCAAGTAGCCTGGTAGAAAATATCCTGGGCAACCATTCGAAGGCGGTTGCATCCAGAAACCATGCACTCCCGCTGATCCTCCGGGCGCAAGAAACGCCAAAGCTGGATCCAGTGGACCATAGTGTGAATAACCTACAAAAAATTAGTAGAGTCCTTTTTGTTAAAAACAATATCATTTATACAATTCCAAATTGACCAACATAAAGCCGAAACGCCAATACGAATTCTAGTTTTATCGTTTTTGTCAATTCCATTAAGCCAATTTCCAAACATATTTGTCACATTGGATGGAGGTGGAATATTGTAAGCAGCGAAAATAACCCAACAAATAGGCCTAGCAAAAGGACAGGAAATAAACGAATGTTCTATTGATTCCTCGGCGTCACAGAAAGAACATTTCGTATTTCCGTTCCAATTCCTCTTTACTAGATTATCTCGGGTTAAAAGGACTTTTTTACTAAGGAACCACATAAAGATTTTTATTTTAGGGTACAAGCACACATGACAGGCCATTCTTATTCCTAATGAATGTCTGAAACAGAAACTCCAGGACATCAGCGACAACGCCATGAAACGCTACAGTAACTGAAGAACTGAGCAGGTGCAGGGTTTAGCACAACAGAGTCAGCGAAATATTCACTGACTTTTCTTATCCATTCATTTCCGTGTCCTGTGTAACGCCCCACTTTTGCAACCTTGTTTACTTGTCCATAATGCAAAAATTAGGGGGAACAAAAACTTTTTCTTTAGACTAATTAAGATGAATTGCCTTGATCTGTTTGTTATGATGAATTGCCTTGATCTGTTGGTAGATGAATTGTCTTGATTTGCTTGTTGAGTTTTGTCTTGAGCTACCTCATAGAACAACACCCCTAGTGGTTAAACAAGCAACTCACCTAGTAAAACACATGTGCGACTTAGGAAAAATTGTTTTCCTTCTTACTACATCAAACCTCTCTCCTGGTGACAACATGAGTGTGCCATCTTGATTTTTCTCTTTGTGGAACAAGATAGCTCAATCATCCTTAATTCAAAACTTGGGATCATATACCCCTAGCTACATCCCTCTCTTATACCCACTCATCCTTGTTGGTTTTGAGGCCATGTCGACCATCTGTGTTGACATGCTTAAAATGTCCAGACTTTGGCAATTGATCTCTAAGCACCCACAACTGTTATTGTTGACTTCAATGCATGGATCTCATCTATGCAACATCCTCTTCAACCTCCACGTCTTGCATGTCTCAGTTTACCCTTGCAACTCTCTTAATTCACTTGACCCTGCACTCTATCCTTTGTTTCAACTCTGGATCACTTCCTTCTCTTTTACCTCTTGTTTTATTCAAGTTTAATCTTCACAAAACCAAGAGTGAGATTGATGGGTACAGTCTGTAGCCACCATCTACCCTTGAGAACAATCCTCCCTGAATTAGTTTTCTTTCTCAAAAATCCTATTGTTTTTTCCTTCTCTGGTTTTGATCAAAAAACTACTTCTAGTTTTATTAAAGCTTCTCAAAATATTTCTTCAAAGAAAACAAGGAACTGAAATGGATTTTGTTTTTCATCCCATTTCTACCAAGTACTGATTTCTAAAACATTATTTTCTATCTTGCTTTCTTTTTAGCAAAAGGCTTGTTTATGATACCTATACCATTTCTTGTTTTTCCTCTTGCTTATTTTTACATTTGAGAAAAACTCTACCTTACTTGAGAAAGTAAGTAGAATATTTTGAACTCCTATGTTCCAACTAGTTTCCTTTCAACATTTTCAAATTTCATTCCACTTGAGTTCATTCCCAATTGTCCCTAGACAATTGAGGTGTTTCAAATACTTTTCAAATAAGTTCTATTTCAAATGACAACTCTTGCACATCTTGTGTACATCTCTGATCTACCACATTGAATCCCCTCCATCCTCCAATTTTTGATCAAATGGATGATCATTTGATACTTTCAAATCACTCCCAATTGACCTCTTTTTTTAAGAGCAACTTATAGTCCATCATACTCATCTCAATCCTCTATTCTTTTCCATCACTACCTTGACCTCATGAATTGAAGATTTATGTCACCCTCATATTCCTTTCTATCTATATGTATCTACTCCTATTTTTAATCCTCATCAAAGTCAACCATTGGCATTATCTCCTCCACATCATGACTTGGTCTATACACATGGATGTTGTGCATCTCTCTCTTTGTTCACTTGTTGTTGGCACATGAAGGAGCCGGCCATGGAAAGAATTTTAGGCCAGCCATTGTGCTTCCCACTTTATTCTCTTGCAAGTCTTGTCTCCCAACTACCCCAACAATTAAATGGGCAGCCACCCACCTTGGCCAATCAAAAAAGGAGACAGCCACCCCTCTCCCTCTATATAAGGAGCTTGGCCGACCACCTCCTTCACCTTTGGCTCTCATTTCTCTTCCTCCACTCCGTCACACTCTCCTCCTCCACTTCCCCACGAAATGCTGCTGCCCCTTGCTTGCATGGCCAGCCATGGCCATGAAAAGCCACCAAGATGCAGCTCCCCTCCTCCCTCAAGCTTCCCCTCACCATGAGAGCTTCCCTCTCACTCTCTTCTCCCCTAACCCTTGATGAATTCAGCTCTCTTTCTCCTTTCTCCTCTCACAAGATTGGATCTTGATGCAGGTGCATGTTGGTCCAAGCATGGAGAAGGTTTAGAAATCCTCAGATCTGAAGCTCTTGACCAAAGTTCGTCCAAAACCTTGTAGTAATTTCTGTAACCTTGCTGTTTCAGATTCTGGTACGATCTTGTAAAATCCGCCAAAACTCGTGTGCAGATCCAAATCGAGTGATTCAAAGTTCCACAGATAGATATGGAAAAGATATACAACTTGGCGTAGGTCTCATCCTCAAATTAGTTACTGATTTTCCACGATAAATAAAGTTCTCTAAACATGCAGATTCACTGTTTGTTAGTTTTTTTCCGTTTTACAAAACCTTATTGAACAAACTCAGCTGTAGATGAAAGCCCTCTTCAATACCTTCATTTTGGCGGTGGTTTCACTTCGATTGACCTCCTGAAACTGAAATGGTTCACAGATCAAGATCTGTTCAGATCTGAATTTGTCGAATTAAACCAGGAGCTTGGGAACGAATTTTTGAATGAAACCAATTGGGTAAGAACCAGATTTTCAATACCTTTCAGATGCAGCTGACCTCATATTTTTAT
Source organism: Lolium rigidum (assembly GCF_022539505.1). Classification (NCBI taxonomy): domain Eukaryota; kingdom Viridiplantae; phylum Streptophyta; class Magnoliopsida; order Poales; family Poaceae; genus Lolium; species Lolium rigidum. Next base: position 4,099,268 of record NC_061509.1, on the reverse strand, counting down.
GAGTTGTGTACGATTTTTGGTGAATTAAACTTGTTCTGTGTATTCTGCAGACATGGCTGTTAGCTTTTAAATCACCAAAAATCCATTTTTGAACCTAATTGAGTGATTCCAATTCTGTAGGACTACTGAATGTTTTCTCTATATTCTCACACAAGTTTCAAACCTTTATCTGTTTTGTAAATCCGGAGGTAAAGCAAATGGTATAGACATGCAGTAATCTAGTCAATCCATTTGTGAGAGTTTCAGAAACATTTTGAACCCAAATCCAATTGTGTATGCTTCTCTGTTTTAATATCTTTCAAATGCCAGTGGTCTCATATTTTTAGGATTTTCCTACGATTTATGGCTTACAGATCTTTTTTTCTGTACAGTCAGATTCAAAGAAATTCCTAAAATTGTAGGTTTAACATTTTTGGGTGAATCCAATTCGGTTAGTCTTGTATTAGTACTGGTCATCTAGGAAAAATACTATTAGTCTCTGTTCATGCATATTTGTTACTGTTAGTAATGTATATGTGTGACATGCATTGTTGGACCAAAACTTTTCGGTTTATTTAAAACCCTTGACCAACTCTTTTTAGTAGAGATGGGCAACCCTTGTTTTATGTTTGCAAAACAAAACCTCTGCAATTTAATATTAGCTCTATTGTTTTGCTTAAGTTTTCAAATGATGTGGAATATGGTTTGCTTCCTATTTTGGGATGTTGTGTTATGTGAGCAAACTAAGTTAGGAAAATTGTTTTCTACTTTTCCAAAAATGTTTGAAAATGTTTCGTGAATGTATTTGATGTCAAACTAATGCTCTTGTCCTCTTTATGATGTTATCTACCAGGGGATGTTTGGTTTATACCATGGTGATAACCGAGAGAGGCAATTGCTAAGTTGTGATACTCTCATACCTTTACTAGGTAAATAAATGGGTTTTTTTTTTAAATTAAAACTCTTAGAGTTGTTTTGTGGAATCTATAAGTCCTTTGTATAGCGGCCCTTATTTGATTGGTTAACTTATGATTGTTGCATGTTTGTTTTGTTGGTACAATGTGATTGATTGTGTTCCTTTTATATTTTCCGGCGATAGATACGCACGATTCCGGAGAAGAAGAAGTGGAATCGGACGAGGATTCTATTTATATTGTTGACATTCTTATATTGATGGAGTTGAAGAAGTCCGGGGACAAATAAGCCAAGACAAGCCATCTTTTGATCTCTGACTTGGTGTCTAGTTGGATGTCATTTGTTGATGTCCAAAGCACCTTAACTCTATGTGTGTTATTCTCTCTATTTATTTCATCTATGTGTGATTGCAAGTGGGGTACTCCCTAGTGGTGATACTCCACTATTGTCCTTGTGTTATGGGATGCATGGTATCATGGCCGTGCTATTCCACTTGGTTATCTTGTATGCTCAACTTGAGCATGTTCCATCTCAAGATAGTAACTTACACCACACCCACCCCCTTTGTAGTATAGAGGTATCAATGTCATGATCTTGGTGTATTCTCAACTTGAGAGGAGTATGCCGTGTACCATCTTGGAGAATATGTTGGATAGTGATACTCCACTACCTAAGTTGTGTAGTTAGCACCACAAATCTGAGAGTATATTCCTCCTTGTGTTGTCATAAATCTATGCTTACCTTAAGCAAGTATGATCCACTCCACTACCCCTTTATGCCTCATCTATGGCGTGATGACTCTCATCTCGTCCGTAGTGCAATACTAGTTCAACTCATGAAACTATAGGTTGGGAACCCCTCAAGGTTTACCTTGTTGTAAAAGTTTTGAGAAAACCTTGGGTGAGTCGACCTTACCCGAGTGTATGGTTTATGAAAGGAAAGGATCTTGGAAAAGATGGTTGGAAAGAGGAATGTGTATGTGTAAAGTGGGTTTTTCAGAAAAACGACACACGTTTCTTTGTATTCGCCCGGAACAACTAAACCGCGCAACCACGCTACCCCAACATGGGCACGGGGCTTAGCCCTAGTTTGTTGAAGCTGGCATGAGACACCTTCACAACTCTCTAGGAGGGTCACGATGACCTCTGACGCCGGGTTGCGCTCTGGAGGAGGCAATACACTGTCTAGACCGATAGACGGACGATTACTCAGGGTCTTCCGTCGTGGCGCCGGAGATACGCTCAAAAAGGAGGTATGCTGTCGGGGTGCCGGGAAGGGGTAAGCCCGCAGGGAAGGACTCATGTCAGTGGAGATAAGCGAAAGGTTATGTTCGGGTATCCGTCGTGGCATATGTTGTTATGCGGGGATGATGCCCACACGATAGGTATCCGGATAGTTGTGGGGAAAGTGTGCAAACTCTGCAGAGTCAAATCTATTCGAATAGCCGCGTCCGCGGTCATGGACGGTTGGGATGGCCGTTACCGAGCTGTGTCGAGTTTTGGTTTTGAAAATGATTTCCAAAGGAAATGCGTGGGTTGGAAGTACCGGAAGGGTACGGGAAAGATGTTGTGCCGACCATGTGGAGATGGTTGAGGAAAATGAAACAAAATTGGGTGACCCTTCCTAGTGTTTTCATGTAGAGGAACTCTTCTTCAATAAAGATATAGAGATGTCATAGAGCTTTCTTAGTTTCTCCATCAACTAAGATGGCGTGAAGCTAACTCTTCTTCAATAAAGATGTAGAGATGTCATAGTTTATCTTTTGAAGTATCTTCTTCAATAAAGATATAGCGATGTCATAGGACTTCCATCGCGTCCGCTTCAATTGAGATGCCGGAACGCTACCTCTTCTTTCAAGATATAGAGATGTCGTAGTCTATCTTTTGAAGTATCTTCTTCAATAAAGATATAGAGATGTCATAGGACCACCAAAGTGTCCGCATCACTTGAGATGCCGGCATGCTATATCCACAAGAGAAACTGATTCTCTTTCACATGCTATATCCACAAGAGAAACTATTCTCCCTCTCTTGTCTCTTTTAGTTAGCTCTGTTAGTATCTTTCTTGATGGTTTGCGAGTACAATTCCAATGTACTCACGGCTTTGTCCCTGGCTATTTACTTGGCCAGACTTGGAGGAACACGACGGATGAAGAAGGAGTTGACGACGTCTATGCGAGCTAGGAACGTCTTCCCAGTCAGTTGCCTGTAGGGTTATGGCAGATGACTTGGGTACTGCGCTGCTGAAGTGATGATGCTACTCTGATGTTTAGTTAGGCCCTTCGAGGCTATTATGTAAGTAATGGTCATGAGACCTTATTGTAATTTTCTTAATCCGCTTTGTAATGGATGGTGTAATTTGATATCAGTTCGGTTATGTGTTCACGACACACTGATCATGGGATCGTGAACTGTATACATAACAGGGAATTTCGGACAGCTAGTCCGGGGTCCCCACATCCTGGATACTTGCAAAACCTAACAACAAAAAACCTCATTAGTCATGTGTTAACTACATTCGGTGAACTATAGGAAAATATCAGTTTGGAGTATACTTACTTGGCTTTACCTCTTTCTATCTTAGACAACTGAAGGCACCTCTCGAAGTTGACAACCTCCACTTATTTCCAAGACAGTTTGTTCTGGTTGTCCCTCCCTTATTTCCAAGATCTGATTATACCATTTATGATACATAAAAACCCATCTCTATAAGCAAGCAGGCAGTGAGAAAAACATAAACATTTTCACTATAGCAACAGAACCAAGTTTGGTGTGTAATTATCATTACAATGCATATACAGTATCTTTATATTATATATTGAGAAATTGATTATTTATTGTATGTTAACAATACATAAGTAATAAGACAAGGACTAATGTCTCGGCCTCGCCAACAACAGAATTTATGAGCTTGGCAACATTCTCGGACCACCAAACTAACCATAACTAGGTATTGCAATTTGCAAATCGGATTTGAAGTGAGGACAAATGCAGCAACAATGCAACACAGAATGATTCCTAACTACTAGCACACCTATTTAAGATGTACTAGTATTCATTATCACTCTGGGGATCCATGATGCTTGATTTTTTTTCTTTTTCGAAATGATGCTTGATATATAGATACAAGATGAATTCAAAAAGAACTTACGAGTAATGACACTTCTGGAGGTAGATGAAATAAACTATTCCAGAAGTGTTCTATTTAGAAGTGTATATAGATCTAGATGCATAGGAAATTGCATAGACGCGCATCATTATCACAACTTATTTGGAAGCCTTTAACATATCTTAGTCTTAGCGATTATTTTGTATGATGAGATCTTATCTAGCTAGCCAAATTATCAAACATTTAAATGCACATGTGGTGTCCTGAATATGTTCTTGCAGCACTTTAGCTAGCATATAATAAAATAACATTATTGTGTGCTTCCATAACTACCTCGCCAAATAAGCGGTAGAACTCCAAAAATTGAATGGCAGCGCCAACATCTTCAGGCTGCAGCTCTATACCTGCAACACAAGTCACAAGAGTACCCCTGGGTAGATCAATACGATCCTCAGGGGCATATGTGTTCTCAGCTTCCAAGGGGTAATTTTTATTAGCAGGAGTGCCATTCTCAGTCCCCAACCAGGGCTTCTTATTGTTGAGATATATATTGTTGAGATATATAAGTGGATTGCCTATCCATTTCCCTCAGTTCGAACTTTTGGTTGCATTGGCTAGTGCATGAAGCTTAACATGATATCAGAGCAGAGGGTCTCGAGTTCGAGTCCTGGTTCTCGCAATATTTACCCACTCCTATGTCCTCCGCGTATACGATCTGCTTTCCACGTGTTGACCTTCTCTTCTCTTCTTCCGGTCACACGTGAGGAGGGGTGTTGAGATATATAAGTGGATTATCTAGCCCTTTTCATCAGCAGGAGTGTCATCGACAATGCCTTTCCGCTTCCTGCCAGGACGGACCATTGGCCCCATGGGCACCTCCTCTTTGTTCTTCCTGCCAAATGAAACCAGATAACGAGATCTGTCAACAACAACAGCAAAAATCAATAATCACTCGTGACAAGCATCAGCTTCAGATTGCTTACATGCAAATGCTGCACTTGCAAATATTTTGGCACATTGGGCATTCCCAGGCCCTCTCGTTCAACGCCTGGTCGGCAATCTCAGAGTACCTGTTAAACAAAGAGAACAATGAAGAAAACCATGAAAGATTATTGCACTAGCTAATTAAACCAAATGTCCGAAGTGATGAAAAGAGACTAGGCATTGTATTTATATTAAACACTCCCTCTCACTTAGTCCTTAGTGTGGGTTCGGTGCGGGTCGCAGAATATTTTTTCTTTTGTTTTTAAAACTGCGTGAGCAGAGTCTTGAACTTGATACCTCTTGGCTCTGATACCATGAAAGATTGCTGCACTAGTCAATTAAACCAAAAGTCCGAACTGATGGAAAGAGACTAGGCAGTGTATTCATATTCAACAATATCCGGTCATACAATAATAATTTGAGGGCTATCACGTGGTCATGTGGTTGCCACCATGGCATTCTCTCTCTATGCATATGCCACAAAGTATGTTTGTATGGTTGCATATCCAATCGAGCGGTCAAGCACAGTAAGACCACCAAAGTCTTCAAGGGGGCATCATGGTGAGATGAGACAGTTCCACCCCGCCGCGTCCCACTTTCACATTGCCGCGCTCCCCCCCCCCCCCCCCCACACACACACACAAACCACCCACCGTTTGAGTCCACCATTACCACCGCATGTCCCCGCATCATCTGACTCAGCTTGTACTGGCATAAATCATGTGCACACGGAATCCTCGCGCAAGGTGGTAGCTGCGTGTTCCCACTATCGTTACCATTACCACATGGGCCCTAAAAACTTACCCCTCCCCCATCATGTCCATGTGAGGCAATCAATAGGAGAGAGGAAACCATCTCAAATACAAACTTCAACAATCCCCTCCCTCCACACATCCCTTTCAAAACACTTATCTTCATCTCCCTCCTTTGTCCTTTAGTGTGTTCCTTCCTATTATGTGGATATTTCCTGGCCCCGCGTCTCTGTCATGCCATCCTTTGCAAAAAAAGATCCACCAATGCTTTTGACGAGGTGGTTGGATATTTGGGAGAAAACAACAAAGGGGGAAAATTCCTCGAGGATTTGTCTATCGATAATGGAAGGGTGGAATCCTTTGATCACAACAGTTGGGAGTTTTTTACTCTTGTTAGGAAAACAGAACCAAGAGAGGAGAAAATTACAAACTATTTATCACTGTCCAATAAATTAAAGCCAGACGGAGGAAGAAGTAACAATTGTGGGAGAGCTCCAAAATGTTGAAAATTCCGCTTCACTCCAATTATCATTTGCTTTAGGGAAAAAGATAGTCGATGCTATTGTGGGTACTATTACTCCTTCAGAAATCAAAATATCATATTGGAAGGTTTATAAACTTCTAAAACTACACATGCATGAATACGTAGATAAGCTAAAATTTATATGTAGATGTGCTATGATTTTCTACGAGATAGATATATTTTTGTGAGTAACACAAATAAATGTGTGCAATTGTAATAGCAAATGGTTTATACATTATTGATTGGAATAATTTTTTCCTTTTTTGTAGCCTATAAACAATCACCTTTACTTACAAAATCCTATAGATGCACATTTACTCCATCTGTAGTTTTCAAAAAATAAAATTTATTATAAACTATGAGTTGTGATATTTATTTGATGTGTTTAAAAAATGGTCTAGTGAGCTCAGGATCAATCTGCGGTTTCGAGGCATGTGAGAGGCAAAACTTATAATTTGTGGGCGATCATTATGGTCGTCTCTCTCTCTCTCTCTCTCTCAAACATACATATACACATGATTGAAATCCCATTAGACACACATAAATACATACGCATGCTCGCATCCCCCACCCAACACCCACACACAGAAAAGAGCATGCACATATACACATGCCCCCCTCCCTGCCCTCCAAACACACACTGTGAGCATGTGTGTGGAGGTGATAGCCACCCCTATAGGACACTTTTTTGTGGAATGGACACCAAGGTGTCCACCTTGACCACATAAATATTAATGGTGGGAAACTGCATACATATTGTAGGGGCATAGGTAGACTTTACTAAACTAATTTCATATTTCTACTTCATAAACCAAGGTTACTGCTATTATTAAATCACAGGATTACCACTAGAAGTGTATATGTGGAACTCGATGCAGCCTTCCAACTCGTTTAGTGTGTGAACCTATAGGTTAAGCTCTAGCAAGATGTGCCAACTCCTAAACGCGTATAAAAATCATATCGGATAAATCATCAAAACATTATGTACATGGCATTCCCTTTGCCTCCAAGTTGAGCACTCTTTCTCGATCTTGTGAATCATTATTTTTTACTAGGTTAACTCTTTTTTGCCAAAAGGAGCACCGCTATGCATCTTTGAATCCGATAACTCCGAGGGGGGCTGGCTAGAGATGTCTCTCTTGTACAGATGGACAAAAATCATCTTGGGTGGCCATATCTTGTTGCGTGCTTCATGATAAACCTGAAAACTACCTTTATGACTGCTCAGTTAGTTACGGTGTAACGTTTGATAGGACATAAGTAGACCGATTCACATTCCAAGTCATGCGACAATCTCAATTCTAACAACAAATTAAGTAAAGAGAAAAATATATAAACAATCGCTATGTCTCGTCTTGGGTTAGTTCAACCCCATATTTATAACATGTGTCCACATAATTTGTTTGACACCTCCATGTCTATGACTTGAGAACAAAGTCATCAACCAATCCATGTACTTGTCTAATTTGTGTCCTCACATGAACTCTGAATAGGGACAACTTTCTAATAACCATACAAGTAGATAGTTTCATAAACAATTCACCTACTTTTCAATCAATACAAATTGTCTATTCGCGATATTCAAGGAACATATAAAAATTCATGGTTTCCCGAAAGCATATCTATAATTTCATTTAGTGCATTATTTCTTACACACATATCATTGTAAATATGCATTTACCACTTGTTTGTACATAAGATAAGGGGTTCTTCTAGAACATGTGTATGGTATTATACTATGGAAGGGTGAGCATGGATATGGCTAACATTTTGTGTCATACATCCAAATCGAATTAGTAGATTATATATTATCTCGGTGCTATTCATGAGGATATTCTATAGAAGATTAAAACTATCGAGACTAAGAGTATGTACATGGACCCAGAGAGGACAACTCATCAGATAGTAAACCTAAACTTCTAAGGAGCACCACCATGGAGGCTGTGAACTAAATATGATAGATGCCATGTAGATTAGTCAAAATCTCAATTGTAACCAGGGTAAACCACTCTTCCATTTTCTTTTTTACTTTTGGGAAGGCCTCGACGAGGTCTCCTATTTTTTCAAAATCGATAATACTACTACATATATCTTTCGATAGAAGATTACAGATGATTAGATCGGCAACAGCTAGCGCGAGTTCAAGGAAATCGGGTGATCTCGTTGGAAAAAAATCATCTACATATTTATTGGGTCCTTGTCTGTATCCAGGATCTCCAGGGATGATTCATTTTCCAAGGAGGGGCCAAATCTCCATTGGAAACGACATAGGAAATTTTCTTGAAACTGTGTGTAAGAAAGATGGGGCGACTCAGGGAATTGAAGCCTAAATTATTGTGCATTCGGGTGTAAAACCTTCCAATTCCTCGAGCTGTCAGAATTGGAAAGTGTTTTAATCATGTGAGGAGATTCAAATAAAGTGAGGAGCAAGAACGAATTGTACATTGTGGCATCACACTTCAAGGATGTGAAGCTGGTATCATCGATGCATAGGGATTATCAGAGTTATTATCAGTGCCCCCTGCCCTGCGCAAAATTTCAAAAACAAACTCATGTAAAGTTGTTTTCCCCAATTTTTCTGATTTTGTTAAAATTTAAGAAAAAAATATCCCTTGTCACAAAATTTAGGAAAAGGTAATTCATGTGGGAAAGTTTAGCCGGATCTAACCCTATTAGTCATCACCGCCGATCTCACTGAAGTTACATGGGACTAGCACTCACTACGTGTGAAGGTTTTGTATTGTGGAGACGGAATAGGAGCGATAAGACACCATTTGAAAAGAAATATCTTTAGATGAGTTGCCTAGGTCAACTTAGATTCTTGCATGAACTGCCAAAGACCTTGGTGTTGGTGTGTTAGAGTTCAACGCCATAAGAACCGGTGTTGAGCTATGATACGAAGGGTTCCCAAACTATAAGCAAAGAGGGGTAAATGGCAAGAAAGAAAGAGGTTTCAACCAATAATTATCAATAATTCGAAAATCTTTGGAAGAAAGGAAACCAAATCAACTTAACTCTCAATGTGAAACCAAATCCACCTGATCGGTCTATCAGTCTATCGGTCAAATATAATATAATCCAAGAGAAAATATTGTAACAAGGTGGAGTCATATCAACATGGATAGGATATCTTGGTCTTGGAATCTACATGGGAAGGATGTGAACTAAGGCCAGTTAGTCATATCACCATTTGTTAACTCTATATAAAGAGGCAAGGGATGGGTATTCGTACTAGATCGAGTACCTCCACTCCCGAAACACTATGTTTTGGGTCTAAGTTGGGTTGCATGGGCTTCAATCCATTTTTCTATGAGTAAGAAGCCCAAGTTGTTTAATTGGGTTCACCTAGCTAATAAACAATCTTGTTACGTAGATTGTCTAATTGTCTTTTTGGAGGACACAACATCCATCTAATTATCGTTGGATTGATGATTCACACTTATGATTTGCACTTTACGCCCCTTCATGCAACCTTGGTCCAACTTGTTTGGGGCCTCGGATGTGTACATGTATTTTCTAAAGGACGTGGCTCAGACATGGAGTGAAGTTCGTATTGGTCCCATTCTATGCATGCTCGGTGCTGGCAACACCATGTCCCCAGACTTGGAAAACCCGGTGTGGCGCTTCGCCTACCACGGCTTTGAAAAGATCGTCTTTGACATTGACACCCTCCTCAATGACAGCCTTGATCGAGTCACCATCTTTGACATTGACACCCTCCTCAATGACGGCCTTGATCGAGTCACCGTCTTTGACATTGACACCCTCCTCAATGACAACCTTGATCGAGTCACCGTCTTTGTAACCAGCGCACCTTTACGCCCATGACTCCATGGCGCTCCCTGAGCATGCGGCTTCATGTGCGGCTACCTCGGCACCAACAACCCCGACCATGACAATGACCATGGCGTCCACTCGCACGGCTAGCTCGACCAAGGTTTTGGTACCCACCACTCTCGGCTACCTCGACATCGGCACAATGGCCTATCACCTCGCATGAGCACCTCATTGGCTTCCTCTACAGTCGAAGCATCTGCGATGCGACATAGTCAACAACGCTGCGGCTACGATCGTGTGTGTGTGTGGGGGGGGGGGTCAGCCCGTTGATTTCTACCTTCATCTTCTTTTCAATCTGACCGTCCACGATGCAACTATTTTTCACGTCGTTGTCCGTACGACTACGGGTGAGTGTTATAGGTATGTTTGGTAGTTGTAGATTCCACTAGTTTAGATTCAGATTAGTTTCATATTAACTCTTTGAGCTTTCTTGGCTTCCATACTTGTACTACTATATAACTCGCCCGAGGGTCAATACAACCATCCACCGCATTACGCTAAACACCATACTCTTTCAAGAACATCTGGGGTGATACAACTATCCCAATGGTGAAAACATTCATTCGTACCCTCATATTTGAGTTTGGATAAAAACTGCTAAGTTTTTGCTCAAAGTTGCATATGGAAGCATGCTTTTTTGAGTGGACACTTTATTTTTAAATGTCAGGAACATTCAGAAATGCTTAGACATGTTAGTATCCTTTTGAATGCATGCAAATCTCCAGAGGTTTGTGTTCCAGTAGAACTGTAGTGCTGTAATAACGGATTTAGAGAAAGTGAGTTTTTCTTACAGGGTGCCTAGTTGTTTCTTTTTGCACAAAAAATGTACACATAAATTCATGAAGCCTTCGTTTGTTGTGACAGCTGTGCTCAGCCCTGCAGTCACAACCGTTTGCCATGCCTGCCTAAAGTACAAAAAACAAGCTACACATCTGACATTTTCTAATAGAAAATCAATTAAACGCTCTTATTTGAGACTAGAAATAAGAATTTGTTGCTACCACAATCAAATGCTGAAGATACATTTCCCCAAAGCTACATATCATATGCTTTCCTGTACTTCTAAAACATCCAGGGAATCAACTTAAGAAGGTGCTACAAATTAATTCTGCCAGTGTGTCCATAAAAAAACGCCACAAAGGTTTAAATTCAAATGATATGACGAAGCTTGCTCCAGTACAACCCCCTCCCCAAACTCAACAAAACCGAACCGGTATTATTTAGGCCCATATCCAAACCCAAATTCAAAACTCAGTATTCTTACGTATAGGCATACAGTCGTCGCAAGACAGTCCGGCGGGCACCGCAAGACAGTCCGGCGCCGCAAGACAGTCCGGCGCGAACACCACAAGACAGTCCGGCGCCGCAAGACAGTCCGGCGCGAACACCACAAGACAGTCCGGTGCCGCAAGACAGTCCAACGCAAGCACCGCAAGACAGTCCGGTTAGTCTCGTTCCCAACGCGACGGACAGTCCGGCCGAATTGCACCACACTGTCCGGGACGGACTATCCGGCAGTTCGTCGCGCCGTCACACCGCCGTCTAGCTTGCACGCCGCCCCAACCATACCGGTACGGATCTAAGAGACATTGCCGAGACTCGTGTCGTCCAGGTTCGCCTGACAGTGCCTCGTGGCTGCCTATCACCACCTTGTTGCTCCTCCCGCCCGGCGGCCACGACCGCCACCGCGCTGACGAATCGCCACCAATAATCCACGTACATACGTATGCGGCATATAATTTAGTTGGATCATACGGGTTTTGTACAGGGCTACGTATACCCGTTTAGTATTAAACGAAGGGGTATCAAGCGATCTCAGCCGTCCTTGTATTTAAGTTTGCTTTGAGTTTAGGGGAGGGGGTTGTACCGGAGCAAACGCCTGATATGACTGTGTACTGTAACAGTACTGTGTACTGTAACAGTAAATGTATAAATTTCCTGTAGAAGGTATGTCATCTTCTTATAGCGCCTCTGCTTATGTCTTCTTTTTTTTTAGATATGGGAGCATAGCCCCGGCCTCTGCATCAATCGATGCACACAGCCTTTTATTAAATAAAAACGTGACAGTATGAAAAGGATTCACAGCTCCTGCTCTGAACTGAATACATAGAGCAATAACCATAAAAAGATTAATTACTGAGACCATAAATACGGAGGTAGTTTGTTGTCATGACTCACGTTGTGGTGACATATAAAAGATGGCGTTCTCCTAACTATTTCTCTCAAAGAGCTAAAAGTATTAATTCGGGGGTCATAGCAGCACTAGTGTTTTCCTGAAATAGCATGTGCAAAGCGTTTGAAGAAGCAATTGAGATGTAGTGTGCAAATTTCTGTAAATATCTGTGGTTATCTTCAATACATTTCTGGTGAAGTTGAGTTGTAACTCTAAGTGAACACTCTAGTTGTGAAGCACCAATTTGCTGTTAGAACATGAATAGTGATAATGCAGTTGTAAAGTAACTTGTTTCCATTCAACTTGAAGGGAATGGTGTATCTTTGAACCCAAATACAAGTAACATAGAATGGACAAATAAGTACCTACCATTAACCAGTTGAAAGAGCAGGGGACAGGGATCAGTAAATCATTACACCTGGTTATGATTTCTTGATGGATGCCGGGACCTATTTTTAAGAGTCGCGACGAGTTACAAGATTAGCCAATGTTTTCACTACTATGTCGAAACAACTCCAACAGCTGCCCAAAACCTAAAAGAAATCCTGGATAACTTTGCCCTGGCCACTGGTCTCTCCATTAACTTCGATAAAACAACGCTTGTACCTATGAACGTCCCCAGTAACCTCGCAACATCCATCGCCACCACTTTGGGCACACACACCTCTTCTTTCCCACAAACATATCTAGGTCTACCTCTATCCGCCACCAAATTACCACCATCAGCCTTCCAACCAATCATCGACAACTGCGACAGATACCTTGCAGGATGGCGCGCCACCCTCCTACCCAAAGGCGGAAGGCTTGTCCTCCTCTCTGCAGTTCTTGATGCTCTGCCAACATATTTTATGTCCTCCTTCCTCATTCCCATCTCTGTAATTACAACCATTGACGCTCGCCGTCGAGCTTTTTTCTGGGCTGCGGAAGAAACATGTACGGGTGCTCAATGTCTCGTTGCGTGGGATAAGTTATGCGTTCCGACTTCACGTGGGGGGCTTGGCGCAAAAAATTTAAAAGCACAGAATGTTTGCCTTCTGCTGAAATTTTGTTTCAAATTCTTGCATTCACAAAACCTACCATGGAAACAATGGATACTATCCCAGACAACTAATCCATTTGCAGCTTCAAATCCATCCTACCTTACTAAAACTATTGCCAAACACTTAGACACACTCCTACAAATAACCACCTGCATTGCAAACAATGGTAAATCTGTTCTATTTTGGCATGACAAATGGCTCCTTCCAGAAACCCTAGCTACAGCCTTCCCTGCCTTATACTCCCACCACACTCATACCCATGCATTTGTATGTAACATTTTGCAGAATGATATATCAGCTGGCCTACGGTGTAGACTAACCAATGCAGCGTCCCAGCAACCTGCCTCTCTTTCTACTCTGTTGCAGGACGTACACCTCACCGAGGAGGAGGACACAAGAACAATGCTAGATGGATCGCCATTTTCCACCAAAGCAGCCTACTTGCACATCCAAACCCAGCTTCTAGACCAGGACGCTTCGCACATATGGAACTCCAAGGTGCCCAGAAAAATCAAGGTGTTTGGTTGGCTCCTACACCTGGATAGGCTCAACACAAGAGCTAACTTGATGCACAAGCACATCATCACATCGCAAGATTGCCCGAGATGCCAAGCACCAGTCGAAGATCGCTCCCACCTCTTCTTCCGCTGCCCTGCATCGGCAGCGATCTGGAGGCGTCTGGCCATTACGCCAAATGCCAACACATTCACCGACATATGTTCCGTGCCGCTGCCCAATAACCTTCCCTCCTCCATATGGAACTCCGTCGCCCTCACTATACTATGGAAGATTTGGGATGCCAGAAATGCCAAAGTCTTCAGAGGCATACAACAATCAACAGCGATGACTATTTGTAACATTATTTCAGACCTAACTCTATGGTCCCACCGTTTTAAGAAAGCGGAATTAAGAGTACACGCCGACCTGTGGCGTGACTACCTCTCCCTTTGTAACCTACAAAACAGTTCTTGATGCAATATATTCAGGTGGGGATCCTCTCCCCCCCGGTGAAAGCTTCAAAAAAAAACTATGTCGAAACAAAAAGGCCAACTTACTAAGCTAGTTTAACTTCTCAGCATTTTTTTAAAAAAAGAAAAACAAAATATCTGGCGGTATCTAAATAAGAATTTTGTTAACGCTAAAAAATGGAGCATATTGACAACATCACTTCTACAGTTCTATTCTATGTTGTGAAGGAAAGTACATGATCAGCCAGAAGAACAATCATGTTAAAGGTACAGCTTCCTTGAATGCAGAAAAATTTGAAGAAAACAACTGAGACGGGAACAAGTGAGCACCTAATGAATAAGACGCAAGCGGTTCTGAGCAACTTTATATCGATTATATTACACAAAATTGGTATACCATTAGATTTTTCTTGAAAGTTTGAAACACACTTTCTAGTGATTCTAATTTTTTTTCTACCAAATAATCATCATATACTTGGACTGATTTGTGGTCAAAGTTAAATATTGGAAAGCGCATGTGCCTTATTCATAGGAACAGAAATAGTAGTTTACAGTGAAATTTATATCTTGAGGCCAAATCAAAAGAACTAAGCATCGGGCTGTTGTAGAGCAAAAATATCTAGGAGGACCTAGGGATCTATCTTTTTTAGAATAAGAGAGGCACCGTAGTTCACGAATAAAAAGGGGAGTTGGTGGGTACATAATTCCATGCATACCTTCCACCAACTTAATTAGGCTCCCTTTTCATGTAAATAAATGTAACAATGTACCTTTTATTTTTTAGTTGATTCACAACTTCACATTCTGAAAATAAATCTACTAGCCAGTATCGACTCCATGGTCCACAGTATGCTAATTATGATGATAGAATAATCCAAGTAAATGATTGCATTAATTGAAAAATAAAACCGTAGACACATAATAGTCCATCACACTTGATCTTGATGGCCGAACAATGCTTTTGTAGAACTAAATGTTGTCAATGAAAGATCGTGCTAGGTTCGAATAAATATGTGTCTCGTGCTTGCGCCGGTTTTAACTTATTACCTATAAACAATGATCAGTTATTTCTATTCCGACTTAAGATGAATTTTTGCATCATACCGAAGGAAATAAACAAAGATATTGAATTCATGATTTGCATTTTTAAAGTGTATCTTCACTTATGACTACTTGATCAGTATTAATGCATTAACCCGGCTTAAATTCCAAGCATTTTTTTGACGCAAAAAATGCTCTGAGATTAAGCCAGGTCAAGGCATTAATATTGATCAAGCTAGGTCAAGGCTTAATTTTTGAGCATTTGCTCTAAGCCTCAACCTGTCCATGCATGGGTTGATGACTATTTTTTCAAATACAAACTCAAGCAAAAGCTTACGAAGAATGGTAAACTGTATATATAATGTAAAAAAAGTGCAAGATATTAAACATATTAAGTACTGAACAAATGTACAAAGCTAAACAGTTTTAATACGGGAAAGGCCGAAAGGATAAATATTAAGTCATACTGTAACAGACCATTCATCGCTGAAATCTTCACTTCACGTGCCTCATTTATTTGAGAAATAATATTTTCAGTTTTCTCATTGCTAGCGGTTTCTCCTCCTTCCATTGGTTTAGTCAGATCCTTCTGAATTTTTTGTAGCAACTTTTCCTATGAAACAGAAGAAAACTTTTATTCACTTATTTTAACCAAAGGACTTTTGACCAAACAAACGAACTTCCCAATCTAAATTCCTTTTTGGTTGCAGCACGCATCTTTTCTCTGGCCCCAGATTCTCTATGTTCCCGTCTGGATAAATGTACAAGATCATTAATATAGAAGTACAGTAGTCAAGTGAACTGTTGCACCAAATATGGTAGCTTGTACTTACTCAGAAGATAATGCCTCATCACACAGACGATTCAGCAGGGCCAGCTTAGACGAAGGGGTCAAATTTTTATATCCTGATGCCCCCTGGCTTAAGCAGTTAAGGGTCAAATCATTGGTACCTAATGTCGAGTCAGCGAAATATTCTCCGACTTTTCTTATCCATTCATCTCCATGTCCTGGATACTTGCAAACCCTAACAACAAAAAACATCATTAGTCATGTGTTAACTACATTCGGTGAACTACAAGGAAATATCAGTTTGGAGTATACTTACTTGGCTTTGCCTCTTTCTATCTTGGATAACAGACTTATGTGAAGGTCAGAAACAACTGAAGGCACCTCTCGAAGTTGACAACCTCCAGTTATTTCCTTGACAGTTTGTGCTGGTTGTCCCTCCCTTATTTCCAAGATCTGATTATACCATTGATGATACATAAAAACTCATCTCTATGAGCAAGTAGGCAGTGAGGAAAACATAAACATTTTCACTATAGCAACAGAACTAAGTTTGGTGTGAGATTATCATTACAATGCAAATAAAGTATAAATATATTATAAATTGAGAAATTGATTATTTATTGTATCTTAACAAGACAGAAGTAATAGGACAAGGACTAATGTTCTCGGCCTCCCCAACAACAGAATATGAGCTTGGCAACAATCTCGGACCACCAAACTAACCATAACTAGGTATTGCAAATCAGATTTGAATTGAGGACAAATGCATCAACGCAACACAGAATGATTCCTACTTTCTGCACCAGCACACCTATTTAAGATGTATTCATTATCACTCTTGGGATCCATGGCTTGCTATATAGATAGAATATGATTTCAAAAAGGACTTATGAGTTATGACACTTTTGGAGGTAGATGAAATAAACTACCCCAAAAGTGTTCTATCCATAAGTTTTTTTTTTCCGAAATGGGAATAAAACCCCGGCTTCTGCATCATGATGATGCACACGGTCTTTTATGTTCTATCTATAAGTGTATATAGATCTAGATACATAGGAAATTGCATAGACATGCATCATTATCACAACTTATTTGGAAGCCTTTAAGATATCTTAGTCTTGGCGATTATTTTGTACGATGACATCTTATTTAGCTGTCCAAATTATCAAACATTTAAATGCACATGTGATGTTCTGAAGATGTTCTTGCAACAATTTAACTAGCATATATGATAAAATAACATTACTGTGTGCTTCCATAACCACCTCGCCAAATAAGCGGCAGAACTCCAAAAATTGAATGGCAGCGCCAACATCTTCAGGCTGCAGCTCTATACCTGCAACACAAGTCACAAGAGTACCCCTGGGTAGATCTATATGATCCACAGGGGCATATGTGTTCTCAGCTCCCAAGGGGGGGTTTTTATTAGCAGGAGTGCCATTCTCAGCTCCCGGCCGGGGCTTCTTATTAGCAGGAGTGTCATCGACACTGCCTTTCCGCTTCCTGCCAGGACGGACCATTGGCCCCATGGGCACCTCCTCTTAGTTCTTCCTGCCAAACGAAACCAGATAACGAGATCTATCAACAACAACAGCAAAAATCAATAATCACTCATGAGTTATGACAGGCATCAGCTTCAGATTGCTTACATGCAAATGCTGCAGTTGCAAATATTTTGGCAGTTTGGGCATTCCCAGGCCTTCTCATTCAACGCCTGGTCGGCAATCTCAGAGTACCTGTTAAACAAAGAGAACAATGAAGAAAACCAAACCAGACAAGATTTCCTCTAAGAGAAATCAGAGAGGAAGTTATTTCACCTGTTACATGCATCTCTCGCAGAATTTGAGAAGGCTCTTGCCCTTTTTCTTGAAGCCCCCTTTGCAAGCTGGCGTGGCTCCTTTTCTTTTCTGACGGCACTGGGGAATCGAGTAGCACACAAATAGAAATTAGATCCAGCACTTCTTTGAAATACTAATCTAAGAAAAATTAACGGCATACAGTAATTCGGTCTAAAGTATGTAGATAGAATATTCACGGAAATGAAAGGTGCGAAAGGGAGGAGCTCACCTGGTGACAGTAAAAGGAGTCTCCCTGCATCTGCTCCACATCGGTGATGCCCTCCCCGGCGCCGACGACGTCCGTCTCCGTGGCAGCTTTTTGCTGAGGCTGTGAAGAAATGGGAGGGTTCGGGAAATGAAAGTATAAATAATCTCGTCATTGGGTGTAAAAGCATCCGATTTCTGGAATTGAAAGGTGTTGAATCTCATTGAGGTGGATGGAAGCGAGGACTCGCCCCCGGCCGAAAATGCATCTGATATATACCACCTCCAGCGGGACGACGCATAATGACCGGGCCGAGACGCGGCGACGCAAACCTGACCCAAATAGACGTCAGGTTTGCGCTCTGCGAACGCTGCGCGAACGCAGCGGCCGTCCGCCCGGTCCTTGCACCGGCCCACCTCGTAGGGGCACTGCTGTCTTCCGCGGTATTACTTACGGGTGGCGCGTTGCAGCCTTTCCATGGCACTGGCCAACAGCAAGCTCGACGAGCTCAATGAGCTCACTTTGTGGGTCGGGCTCACAATCCAGCTCCGCGAGTCCACGCTCGCGCAGGGGAGGGCCGCGACTCCTCCGGCCACACCGACGCGTTCCAAAGACCGCGCTCCGGCTGCTGCTCCGGCCTGGGATCTCTGGCCACCTTCACCACAGCTTCATGCGCAGGCGACGGCCTGGCCGCAGTTGCCGCAGTCTGCCCTACCTCCTCTCACCGCCGGTGTACCAGCTTCCATGGCCGACGCTGGAGTTCATCGACCTCATCAGCGACGACGACCCGTAGGCAGTACCTACTTTTACCATGCCTTTATGGCCTTTTTATGTTTTTTTTATTAATTATGACTTTATGGATGGAAAAAAAATTATGTGTCGTGCCGCTGGAGCCACCCCCGACGCAAACGGACGCGCGGACGATTTCGACCATTTCGGCTGAGGCAAACGGACGCGGCGTGTCCGTTTAAGCGTCCGAAATGTGTCGTCCCGTTGGAGATGCCCTAACGGCCGTGGAGAACCCAAAAATTTCAAGAGACCGCTTCGCTCCAAATCTTCCCTCCTCTTTTGTCCCTTCTATCGAACGGTGGGGAAAGGCAGCAGATGGGCTATTGGGCTTTCAAAATATGTGCAAATGTGTTGTATGTTTGTCTGACTTTCACTTGTTTTTATTTTTTTATTACGCTAACATAATATTTGTTAGTGATATCCGGTCATATAATAATAATTTGAGGGCTGTCACGTGGTCATGTGGTTGCCACCACTGCATTCTCTCTCTATGCATATGCCACAAAGTATGTTTGTATGGTTGCATATCCAATCGAGCGGTCAAGCCCACTAAGACCACCAATTAAGGGGCCATCATGGTGAGATGAGACAGTTCCCCCCGCCGCGTCCCACTTTCACATTGGCGCGCTCACCCCCATCCCCCCACACACACATACAAAAACCATATGCCCACCGTTTGAATCCACCATTACCACCGCATGTTCCCGCATCATCTGACTCAGCTTGTAGTGACATAAATCGTGTGCACATGGATTCCTCGCGCAAGGTGGTAGATGCGTGTTCCCACTATCGTTACCATTACCAGATGGGCCTAAAAACATACCCCCTCCCCCATCATGTCCATGTGAGGCAATCAATAGGAGAGAGGAAACCATCTCAAATACAAACTTCAACAATCCCCTCCCTCCACCCATCCCTTTCAAAACACTTACCTTCATCTTCCTCTGTTGTCCTTTACTACTGTGTTCCTTCCTATTATGTGGATATTTTCTGGTTTATGCTTCCCCGCGTCTCTGTCATGCCATCCCTTTGCAAAGAAAGACCCACCAATGATTTTGACGAGGTGGTTGGATATTTGGGAGAAAACGACAAAGGGGAAAAATTCCTCGATGATTTTTCTATCGAAAATGGAAGGGTGGAATCCTTTCATCACAACGGTTGGGAGTTTTTTACTCTTGTTAGGAGGACGAAACCAAGAGAGGAGAAAATTACAAACTATTTATCGCCGTCCAATAAAGCCAGACGGAGGAAGAAGTAATGATTGTGGGGAGCTCCAAAATTTTGAAAATCCCGCTTCACTCCAATTATCATTTGCTTTAGGGGAAAAGATAGTCGATGCTATTGTGGGTACTATTAGGCATTCAGAAATCAAAATATCATATTGGAAGGTTTATAAACTTCTAAAAGGAACTACACATGCATGAATACGTAGATAAGCTAAAATTTATATGTAGATGTGCTATGATTTTCTATGAGATAGATATATTTTTGTGAGTAACACAAATAAATGTGTGCAATTGTAATAGCAAATGGTTTATACATTATCGATTGGAATATTTTTTCCTTTTTTGTAGCCTATAAACAATCACCTTTACTTACAAAATCCTATCGATGCACATTTACTCCATGTGTCGTTTTCAAAAAATAAAATTTATTATAAACTATGAGTTGTGATATTTATTTGTTGTGTTTAAAAAATGGTCTAGCGAGGATCAATCTGTGGTTTCGAGGCATGTGAGAAGCAAAACTTATAATTTATGGGCGATTATTATGGTCGTCTCTCTCTCTCTCTCTCTCTCTCTCTCTATTTTACTCTCTCAAACATACATATACACATGATTTAAATTCCATTAGACACACATAAATACATACCATGCTCGCATCATCCACCCAACACCCACACACAGAAAAGAGCATGCACAGATACACATGCCCCTCTCCCCTGCCCTCCAAACACACACACTGTGAGCAGGTGTGTGGAGGTGATAGCCACCCCCATAGGACAATTTTTGTGGCATGGACACCAAGGTGTCCACCTTGACCACCTAAATATTAATGGTGGGAAGCTGCATACACATTGTAGGAACATAGGTAAACTTTACTAAACTAATTCCATATTTCTACTTCATAAACTAAGATTACTGCTATTATTAAATCACTGGATTACCACTAGAAGTGTATATGTGGAACTCGATGCAGCCTTCCAACTCGTTTAGTGTGTGAACCTATAGGTTCACGCACATATAGGCATGTCCTGAGTACTTCTACCTAGATGGTAGTTGGTAGCAAGCTCTAGCAAGACGTGCCAACTCCTAAATGCATATAAAAATCATATCGAATAAATCATCAAAACATTGTGTACATGGCATTCCCTTGGCCTCTCGATATTGTGTCAATCTCCAAGTTGACCACTCTTTCAGGATCTTGTGAATCATTATTTTTTACTAGGTTAACTTTTTTTTCCAAAAGGAGCACCGCTATGCATCTTTAAATCCGATAACTCGGGGGGGGGGGGGGCTAGAGATGTCTCTCTTGTACAGATGGACAAAAATCATCTTGGGTGGCCATGTCTTGTTGCATGCTTCATGATAAACCATAAAACTACATTTATGACTGCTCAGTTATGGTGTAACGTTTGATAGCACATAAGTAGATCGATTCACATCCCAAGTCATGCGACAATCTCAATTCTAACAACAAATTAAGTAGAGAGAAAAATATATATACAGTCGCTATGTCTCGTCTTGGGTTAGTTCAACCCCATATTTATAACATGTGTCCACATAATTGGTTTGACACCTCCATGTCTATGACTTGAGAAACAAAGTCATCAACCAATCCATGTACTTGTCTAATTTGTGTCCTCACATGAACTCTGAATAGGGACAACTTTCTAATAACCATACAAGTAGAGAGTTTCATAAACAATTAACCTACTTTTCAATCAATACAAATTGTCTATTCTCGATATTCAAGGAACATATAAAAATTCATGGTATACCGAAATCATCTCTATAGTTTCATTTAGTGCATTATTTCTTACACACATATCATTGTAAATATGCATTTACCACTTGTTTGTACATAAGATAAGGGGTTCTTCTAGAACATGTGTATGGTATTATACTATGGAAGGTAAGCATGGATATGGCTAACATCTTGTGTCATACATCCAAATCGAATTAGGAGATTATAGATTATCTCGGTGCTATTCATGAGGATATTGTATAGAAGATTAAAACTATCGAGACTAAGAGTATGTACATGGACCCTGTAGAGAGGACAACTCGTCAGATAGTAAACCTAAACTTCTAAGGAGCACCACCATGGAGGTTGTGAACTAAATATGATAGATGCCATGTAGATTAGTGATACGTCCATTTTGCATCAGTATTTTATATCATAATTTACTGTTATTCATTGATATCTTTTCATATTTAGAGATGATACTTATGTTATTTTATCTATTTTGCATGTTTCATGATTATGGAGAATCGCGCACCGGAGTCAGGATTCTGCTGGAAAAAGCACCGTCAGAATGCAATATTTCGGAAGATCAACAATTGACGGGAATTATACTGAAAATCCTATTTTTCCAGAAGACGGAGGTAGCCAAAAGGAGGAGCCGAGGAGGGCCGCCATGGGCCCCCCTCATAGGTCGGCGCGGGCCCTGCCCTGGCTGCGCCACCATGTGGGGAGGGGGCCCACAGCCCCCTCTGGCCTCCTCTCCTTCGCATACTTCTTCGTCCGGAAAACCTAAGCTCCAGAGGATAGTCGCGAAGAGTCACAGCCGCCTCTGCGGGGCAGAAAACACCAGAGAGAAAAGAGCTCTCCGGCAGGCTGAAATCCGCCGGGGAAATTCCCTCCCGGAGGGGGAAATCAACGCCATTGTCATCGTCATCGAGCTGGACATCATCTCCATCATCATCACCTTCATCTCCATCATCATCACCGCCATCTCCACCGCTGCACCTCGTCACCGCTGTAACAATTAGGGTTGGATCTTGATTGTTTGATAGGGGAAACTCTCCCGGTATTGATTTCTACTTGTTATTGATGCTATTGAGTGAAACCATTGAACCAAGGTTTATGTTCAGATTGTTATTCATCATCATATCACCTCTGATCATGTTCCATATGATGTCTCGTGAGTAGTTCATTTAGTTCTTGAGGACATGGGTGAAGTCTAAATGTTAGTAGTGAACTATGTTGGTTACTATTCAATGTTATGATATTTAAGTTGTGGTGTTATTCTTCTAGTGGTGTCATGTGAACGTCGACTACATGATACTTCACCATTTATGGGCCTAGGGGAATATATCTTGTATTCGTTTGCTAATTGCGGGGTTGCCGGAGTGACCGAAACCTGAACCCCCGTTGGTATATCGATGCAGGAGGGATAGCAGGATCTCAGAGTTTAAGGATGTGGTTAGATTTATCTTAATTACTTTCTTGTATTTGCGGATGCTTGCAAGGGGTATAATCACAAGTATGCATTAGTCCTAGGAAGGGCGGTGCATTAGCATAGGTTCACCCGCACAACACTTATCAAAACAATGAAGATTAATCAGCTATATGAAGCGAAAGCACTAGACTAAATTCACGTGTGTCCTCAAGAACGTTTGGTCATTATAAGTAAACAAACTGGCTTGCCCTTTGTGCTAAAAAGGATTGGGCCACTCGCTGCAATTATTACTCTCGCATTTTACTTACTTGTACTTTATTTATCTGCTATATCAAAACCCCCTGAATACTTGTCTGTGAGCATTTACAGTGAATCCTTCATCAAAACTGCTTGTCAACACCTTCTGCTCCTCGTTGGGTTCGACACTCTTATTTATCGAAAGTACTGCGATACACCCCTATACTTGTGGGTCATCAAGACTATTTTACGGCGCCGTTGCCGGGGAGCTAAGCGCTATTGGTAAGTGGAATTGGTAAGGGAAACCTTTACTTGTACGTGCTGATTTTATTTACTGCCTGCTTGCTATAATTCATTATGGAGGGTCTTCTCTTGAATTCCTCTTTGGAAAATCTACTACTACTGCAAAGGTAGTGGATGAGGCGCCGAGGTGAGAAAGAGGTTCCATACAAAATACCTATGAAAGTTATTGAACGTGTTGTGGATAACCGCTATGAAGGGGATGGAACTGTCCATCCTGGTGATCATTTACTTGTTTTTACATGAATTATGCGGGTTATTCAAATGTGCAGGTATTGCTATGGATGAAGTTAGGAAGAAACTATTCTCTATATCGTTGTACGGTAAAGCAGCGCATTGGTATAAATTGCTTGAAGAATAGGGATTCTCTTGATTGGGAGGACATTGTGCCTTTATTTTATTCCAAATTCTATCCTCCAAGTGAAATTCACAAAGATCGGAACCGCATATATAATTTCTGGCCTCATGATGGAGAGAGTATTGCCCAAGCTTGGGGGAGATTGAAGTCTTTAATGCTCAAATGCCCCATTCATGAGCTTCCTGGTAATATTATTATTGATAATTTCTATGCAAGACTGTCTTTTCAAGATAAGACTTTGATGGATACTTCTTGTTCTGGATCATTTACACGCAACAAAGAAGAGTTTAAAAGGGACCTTCTTGATCGGATCCAGGAAAATACTGAAGGATGGGAGAACGACAAAGATAGAGAGTCAGGTATAAAGTATGATTATAAATGCATTGAAGTTTTTATGGATACTGATAAATTTCGTAATATGAGTGCTACTTATGGTCTTGATTCTCAAGTCGTTGCAAATTTCTATAAAGCTTTTGCCTCTGACTTTGAATTGCCTAGGAAGAATTTTGATAAGTATCATGAACCATATAAAGATAAAACTGATTCATTTATAAATAAATGTGCTATAATTGAAACTGTTGATCATATTCTTCCTGAAGCTTATATTGAAAAAACTCCTTTCCCTGCTAAAATGAAGGAGTATCTGTTATAACTAGTGCGGTTAATAAAAGTGCGAAGAAACCTATAGAACCTGAAGAACAAATAAAGGTTGAACCTGCTGTTGCAATAGTTAAAGATCTTGTGACTGAAAATGTAGAAGATGGTCATATTATTTTTTGTGAAGATGCTTCTAATATTGTTTCGCATCCTAATAAGTCTAGGGAAGCCAGTGTTCCTATGCTCTCTGTTAGAATTTGTGATCATTGTTATTATGGTTTATGTGACATGGGTGCAAGTGTTAGCGCCATTCCTTATGAGCTTTATACGGAGATCGTGCATGAAATTGGTTCTTGTAAACTTGAAGATATTGATGTGGTTATTCGGCTAGCTAATAGAGAAACTATCTCTCCTATTGGTATTGTTCGAGATGTGGAAGTTCTATGTGGTAAGATTAAATATCCTGCTGACTTTTTGGTACTTGGTTACTGCTTGCTAGTAAGTCTTGTCCTATTATTTTTGGTAGACCTTTCCTAAATACTTGTGGAGCTGTTATAGATTGCAAGAAGGAAAAAATTATGACTAAATTTGCTTGGTGAATCTTATGAGTTTAATTTCTCTAAATTTGCCAAAACTCCTTATAAAGCTGATTTGCCTAATAATGATTTTAGAGTTGAACAGTGTGCGTCTATTGCTCTTGCTCTTAATAATCCTTTGCAGCAACATTTGGAGGATAGTGAGAGTGAAGTCTTTAGGGAAGAAAGGAATGAGCTTGATGAAATTTTCCTTCGTCAACCTATTCTTAAACATGACTTGCCAGTTAAAGATTTAGGTACAAAACCACCACCAAAGGAAGATCCTGTTTTTGATTTAAAACCATTGCCTGATAATCTTAAGTGTGCTCATATTGATGATAAGAAAATATATCCTGTTATTATTAGTTCTAAGCTTTCAGATATTGAGGAAGAAAGGTTATTGGAAATATTGAAGAAACACCGAGGAGCTATTGGCTACACTCTTGATGACTTGAAGGGGATTTCTCCCTCTATTTGCCAACATGCTATCAATATGGAAGATGATGCAAAGCCTGTTGTTGAACATCAACGTCGTCTAATTCCGAAGATGAAGGATGTGGTAAGGAATGAGGTATTAAAACTTCTTGAAGCTGGTATTATATATCCTATTGCTGATAGTAGATGGGTTAGTCCTGTGCATTGCGTTCCTAAGAAAGGAGGAATGACTGTTGTGCCTAATGATGATGAGCTCATCCCTCAAAGAGTAGTTGTAGGGTATAGAATGTGCATTGATTATCGAAAAGTTAATAAAGTTACTAAGAAAGATCTTTACCCTTTACCCTTTATTGATCAAATGTTAGAAAGGTTGTCTAAAAATACTCATTTTTGCTTTCTTGATGGTTATTACGGGTTTTCACAAATTGCTGTTAAAACTAAAGATCAAGAGAAACCACTTTGACTTGTCCCTATGGAACTTATGCTTATAGGTGTATGCCTTTTGGTTTATGTAATGCTCCTGCTACTTTTCAAAGATGCATGTCTGCTATTTTCCATGGCTTTTGTGAGAATATTGTAGAGGTATTCATGGATGATTTTTCTGTCTATGGGAATTCTTTTGATAATTGCTTGCAAAACCTTGATAAAGTATTGCAGAGATGTGAAGAAACTAACCTTGTTCTTAATTGGGAGAAATGCCACTTTATGGTTAATGAAGGAATTGTATTGGGACATAAAATTTCCGAGAGAGGTATTGAAGTTGATAGAGCTAAAGTTGAAGCAATTGAGAAGATGCCCTATCCTAGAGATGTTAAAGGTATTCGTAGTGTTCTTGGTCATGCTGGGTTTTATAGGAGATTTATTAAAGACTTTTCTAAGATTTCAAAGCCTCTTACTAATCTTCTTCAAAAGGATGTACCTTTTGTTTTTGATGATGATTGTAAGGAAGCTTTTGAAACTCTAAAGAAAGCCTTAACAACTGCTCATGTAGTTGAACCTCCTGATTGGAATATGAACAACAAGAGATATTGAGTAAGTGTGATGGTAGTGTTTATGGAGGACATCACGCCGGAGATAGAACCGCGCAAAAGGTTCTACAATCAGGTTTTTATTGGCCAACTCTCTTCAAAGATGCAAGAAAGTTTATTTTATCTTGTGATGAATGTCAAATGGTTGGTAATATCTCCAGACGCAATGAAATGCATATGAATTATACTCTTGTTATTGAACCATTCGATTGTTGGGGATTTGACTTCATGGGTCCTTTCCCTTCTTCAGAAGGTAACACTCATATACTTGTTGCTTGTTGATTATGTTACTAAATGGGTGGAAGCCATACCTACAAAAAGTGCTGATGGTGAGACCTCTTTAAGAATGCTTTTAGATATTATTTTTCCTAGATTTGGAGTTCCTAGATATATTATGACTGATGGAGGTTCTCATTTTATTCATGGTGGTTTTAGAAAAACTCTTGCTAAATATGGTATTAATCATAGAATTGCTTCCGCTTATCATCCTCAAACTAGTGGGCAAGTAGAATTATCAAATAGAGAGATTAAATCTATCTTGCAAAAGACTGTTAATAAATCTAGAAAGAACCGGGCTATTAAATTGAAGGAAGCACTATGGGCTTATAGAACTGCTTATAAAAATCCCATGGGTATGTCACCGTATAAAATGGTTTATGGGAAAGCTTGTCATTTACCTCTAGAACTAGAGCACAAAGCTTATTGGGCAGTAAGAGAACTAAATAAAGATCCTAAACTTGCCGGTAAGAAAAGATTGCTACAATTGAGCTCTCTAGATGAATGGAGAAGTGAAGCTTATGAAAATGCTAAACTCTTTAAAGAGAAAGTTAAGAAATGGCATGATAGAAGAATTATCAAAATAGAATTTAATGTTGGGGATAAAGTCCTATTGTATCGGTCTCGTCTCAGATTTTTTGCAGGGAAATTACTCTCAAAATGGGAAGGACCATATGTCATTGATGAGGTGTATCGATCAGGGGCAATTAACATTAGCTCTCTGCAAGGTAATGCCACACAAGTGGTGAATGGACAAAGACTCAAGCATTATATCAATGGTGATTCTTATAATGAAGATGTTGATGTTATTCGAGTGGTAACTCCGGAAGCCTTCATCAAAGGCCAAGTTGACCGTCTTGCAGAGTTCGACTTTGAATAGGTAACAGTTCTGGTAAGAAAAAGTCCGCGTTTAACTTTCCGAACAATGTTTTTGCAACTTTTGGAAAATATGAAAAATTACGAGATCGAAACGGAGTGGAGGAGACGAACGAGGGCATGCCCTCATAGGCGGGCGCGGGCCCCAGCCTGGCCGCGCCGCCCTGTGAGGAGGCCCCCTCGTTGCCCCTCTCCGACTCTGGTTCGACCTGGTACTTTCCTTTTGTCGTGAATTTTTTTGCTATATAATCCCCCGGACCCCTGGAGGTCCGTATATCGTTTTCTCGTTGTGTTTTGTTTCGAGCTGTTTTCTGCCCGGATCTGTCTTTGATCTAGAAGCACCATGGTCTCCAACAACAAGGGCAAGGGGCTTTCGGATGAAGATATTCAAGATCCCGAGTGGAAAGAGGTGGATGAGAGTGTCAAGGAAGAAGATGAAGAAGAAGTGGAGGAAGACTCGCGTGCATACCCGCGTGCCACCATCGCAAGCATCGAGGTGGTGGAAAACTCTTTCAGTACCAAGAAGAGCGCAAGAATTCGCACTGGAGGAAAGGGTTCCCAAGGCAGTATTGCCCAGCAACTGGGATATAGATCTTTCTAACACTGTAGGAAGGATGAAGCCTGAAGCTGAAGAGTGGGGAAACAACTCTAAGAGTTGGGACTCGCCGTTGGACATACTTATTAACCGCGTCGAGCACAATTTGGAGATGATCCGCAACCTCACGTACAGGATTGATGAGCTAAAGGAGCTTGTTGAGAAGCTTATCAGGAATTCACCATCACCACCGCCGGAGGAGTAATTCATCATCGGTATTGGCACCCCCTTGGTTTGTTCCAAGCTTGGGGGAGTGCCGCGGTATCACATCATCACTATCTTTTACCTTTTTACTATCAAGTAGTGTCATATCATGAGTAGGGAAGTTATCATATAAGATGTGTTGCGGTATGGAAGTATCTCTCTTTAGTTGGTTATCTATGTATCCCTTGGTGTGAGTTATCGTTATGGAATATTAATGAGAAGTCTTATCATTTACATATTGCACATCTTATTTTAGTTTGCAATCTCTATTATATGATTGATCTTGTTGTTAGTATTGGTATCACTTTGGGAGCATTGAGTATATCTATTTGGTTTTGGCAAACTTAGCATTGGTCAATAGCAACACCACTTTGAGTTTAAGTAGAAAAGAGGAAGTACATGTAGATATGTTATTATCTTTCTTGTTAGTTCCTAGCTTAGTATTCTGAAGTTAAAACTGTTTGTGCTTACAAGTAAGATGCATGATTGTTTCTATCACATGTATATTTGTTTGTTTCCCTCAACTCTTATGCTTGCTAATTAACCTTGCTAGCCAAAGACCTGTACCGAGAGGGAATACTTCTCGTGCATCCAAACCCTTAAACCAAACCTAGGCCATCAGTGTCCACCATAACTACCTTCTATGTGGTATTTCCCTGCCATTCCAAGTAAATACTTCATGTGTGATGACGCGTAAAGCACACGCCCGTTGGGAACCCCAAGTGGAAGGTGTGATGCGTACAGCAGCAAGTTTCCCTCCGTAAGAAACCAAGGTTTATCGAACCAGTAGGAGTCAAGAAGCACGTCGAAGGTTGATGGCAGCGAGATGTAGTGCGGCGCAACACCAGGGATTCCGGTGCCAACGTGGAACCTGCACAACACAACCAAAGTACTTTGCCCCAACGAAACAGTGAGGTTGTCAATCTCACCGGCTTGCTGTAACAAAGGATTAGATGTATAGTGTGGATGATGATTGTTTGCAGAAAACAATAGAACAAGTATTGCAGTAGATTCTATTTAATGTAAAAGAATGGACCGGGGTCCACAGTTCACTAGAGGTGTCTCTCCCATAAGATAAATAGCATGTTGGGTGAACAAATTACAGTCGAGCAATTGACAAATAGAGAGGGCATGACCATGCACATACATGATATGATGAGTATAGTGAGATTTAATTGGGCATTACGACAAAGTACATAGACCGCTATCCAGCATGCATCTATGCCTAAAAAGTCCACCTTCAGGTTATCATCTGAACCCCTTCCAGTATTAAATTGCAAACAAAAGACAATTGCATTAAGTATGGTGCGTAATGTAATCAATAACTACATCCTCGGACATAGCATCAATGTTTTATCCCTAGTGGCAACAGCACATCCACAACCTTAGAACTTTCTGTCACTGTCCCAGATTTAATGGAGGCATGAACCCACTATCGAGCATAAATACTCCCTCTTGGAGTTAAGAGTAAAAACTTGGCTAGAGCCTCTACTAATAACGGAGAGCATGCAAGATCATAAACAACACATAGGTAATAGATTGATAATCAACATAACATAGTATTCTCTATCAATCGGATCCCGACAAACACAACATATTGCATTACAGATAGATGATCTTGATCATGTTAGGCAGCCCACAAGATCCGACAATGAAGCACATAAGGAGAAGACGACCATCTAGCTACTGCTATGGACCCATAGTCCAGGGGTGAACTACTCACTCATCACTCCGGAGGCGACCATGGCGGTGAAGAGTCCTCCGGGAGATGATTCCCCTCTCCGGCGGGGTGCCGGAGGCGATCTCTCTGAATCCCCCGAGATGGGATTGGCGGCGGCGGCGTCTGCGGAAGGTTTTCCGTATCGTGGCTCTCGGTGCTGGGGGTTTTGCGATGAAGACTATATGTAGGCGGAAGGGCAGCCTCGGAGGGGTCACGGGGCCCCACACAACAGGGCCGCGCGGGCCCTATGCTGGCCGCGCCGCCCTAGTGTGGCGGCGCCCCGTGGCCCCACTTTGTCTTCTCTTCGGTCTTCTGGAAGCTTCGTGGCAAAATAGGACCCTGGGTGTTGATTTCGTCCAATTCCGAGAATATTTCCTTACTAGGATTTCTGAAACCAAAAACAGCGAAACAAGCAAGCGGCTCTTCGGCATCTCGTTAATAGGTTAGTGCCGGAAAATTCATAAATATGACATAAAGTATGCATAAAACATGTAGATATCATCAATAATGTGGCATGGAACATAAGAAATTATCGATACGTCGGAGACGTATCGGCATCCCCAAGCTTAGTTCCTGCTCGTCCCGAGCGGGTAAACGATAACAAAGATAATTTCTGGAGTGACATGCCATCATAACCTTGATCATACTATTGTAAGCATATGTAATGAATGCAGCGATCAAAACAATGGTAATGACATGAGTAAACAAATGAATCATAAAGCAAAGACTTTTCATGAATAGTACTTTCAAGACAAGCATCAATAGGTCTTGCATAAGAGTTAACTCATAAAGCAATAAATCAAAGTAAAGGTATTGAAGCAACACAAAGGAAGATTAAGTTTCAGCGGTTGCTTTCAACTTATAACATGTATATCTCATGGATATTGTCAATGTAAAGTAATATAACAAGTGCAATATGCAAGTATGTAGGAATCAATGCACGGTTCGCACAAGTGTTTGCTTCTTGAGGTGGAGAGAGATAGGTGAACTGACTCAACATAAAAGTAAAAGAAAGGGCCCTTCGCGAGAGGAAGCATTGATTGCTATTTTTGTGCTAGAGCTTTGGTTTTGAAAACAAGAAACAATTTTGTCAACGGTAGTAATAAAGCATATGTATCATGTAAATTATATCTTACAAGTTGCAAGCCTCATGCATAGTATACTAATAGTGCCCGCACCTTGTCCTAATTAGCTCGGATTACCGGGATTATCATCGCAATACACATGTTTTAACCAAGTTTCACAAAGGGGTACCTCTATGCCGCCTGTACAAAGGTCTAAGGAGAAAGCTCGCATTGGATTTCTCGCTTTTGAATATTCTCAACTTAGACATCCATACCGGGACAACATAGACAACAGATAATGGACTCCTCTTTAATGCATAAGCATGTAGCAACAATTAATGTTCTCATATGAGATTGATGATATATGTCCAAAACTGAAACTTCCACCATGATTCATGGCTTTAGTTAGCGGCCCAATGTTCTTCTCTAACAATATGCATGCTCTACCCATTAAATGAGTGGTAAATCTCCCTTACTTCAGACAAGACGGACATGCATAGCAACTCACATGATATTCAACAAAGAGTAGTTGATGGCGTCCCCAGGGAACATGGTTATCGCACAACAAGCAACTTAATAAGAGATAAAGTGCATAAGTACATATTCAATACCACAATAGTTTTTAGGCTATTTGTCCCATGAGCTATATATTGCAAAGGTAAAGAATGGAAATTTTAAAGGTAGCACTCAAGCAATTTACTTTGGAATGGCGGAGAAATACCATGTAGTAGGTAGGTATGGTGGACACAAATGGCATAGTGGTTGGCTCAAGGATTTTGGATGCATGAGAAGTATTCCCTCTCGATACAAGGTTTAGGCTAGCAAGGTTATTTGAAACAAACACAAGGATGAACCGGTGCAGCAAAACTCACATAAAAGACATATTGTAAACATTATAAGACTCTACACCGTCTTCCTTGTTGTTCAAACTCAATACTAGAAATTATCTAGACTTTAGAGAGACCAAATATGCAAACCAAATTTTAGCAAGCTCTATGTATTTCTTCATTAATGGGTGCAAAGTATATGATGCAAGAGCTTAAACATGAGCACAACAATTGCCAAGTATCAAATTATTCAAGACATTTTAGAATTACTACATGTAGCATTTCCCGATTCCAACCATATAACAATTTAACGAAGAAGATTCAACCTTCACCATGAATACTATGAGTAAAGCCTAAGGACATATTTGTCCATATGCAACAGCGGAGCGTGTCTCTCTCCCACACAATGAATGCTAGGATCCATTTTATTCAAACAAAAACAAAAAACAAAAACAAACCGACGCTCCAAGCAAAGCACATAAGATGTGATGGAATAAAAATATAGTTTCAGGGGAGGAACCTGATAATGTTGTCGATGAAGAAGGGGATGCCTTGGGCATCCCCAAGCTTAGACGCTTGAGTCTTCTTAAAATATGCAGGGGTGAACCACCGGGGCATCCCCAAGCTTAGAGCTTTCACTCTCCTTGATCATATTGTATCATCCTCCTCTCTTGATCCTTGAAAACTTCCTCCACACCAAACTCGAAACAACTCATTAGAGGGTTAGTGCATAATAAAAATTCACATGTTCAGAGGTGAAATAATCATTCTTAACACTTCTGGACATTGCACAAAGCTACTGGACATTAATGGATCAAAGAAATTCATCCATCATAGCAAAAGAGGCAATGCGAAATAAAAGGCAGAATCTGTCAAAACAGAACAGTCCGTAGAGACGGATTTTATTGAGGCACCAGACTTGCTCAAATGAAAATGCTCAAATTGAATGAAAGTTGCGTACATATCTGAGGATCACGCACGTAAATTGGCATATTTTTCTGAGCTACCTACAGAGAGTCAGGTCGAAATTCGTGACAGTAAAGAAATCTGTTTCTGCGCAGTAATCCAAATCTAGTATGAACCTTACTATCAACGACTTTACTTGGCACACCAATGCACAAAACTAAGATAAGGAGAGGTTGCTACAGTAGTAACAACTTCCAAGACTCAAATATAAAATAAAAGTACTGTAGTAAAAACATAGGTTGTCTCCCATAAGCGCTTTTCTTTAACGCCTTTCAGCTAGGCGCATAAAGTGTATATCAAGTGTTATCAAGAGATGGAGCATCAAAGTCATTACCAGGGGTGTTGGGAGTTTTCTCAACCATGCATAGTATGTTGGATACATAAGTTTCAGCGGCTCCCTTTTCATTAGTCTTGGACTTGCTACTCTCATCAAATAAATTTTCAGGAACAAGCCAAGCATAATTATCATCTAGAGCTTCATGCATCGCTAGGAGCTTACATGGTATTGGTGCTTTAATCTCCCCACCATTATTAACACTATTAGTGTACTTAATTCTATCCATATCCATTTTTTCAAGTGTTCTTTTAAAATCGGTGATCGTACCAAGCCTCTCATGCTTACTAAAAACTTTTCTAGCTTCTTTAGCTATATCTGCAAATTCTCGCACTAAGACTTTTAGAACAAAATCTTTCTTCTCTCCCCGCTCCATATCAGAAAGTGTAAGAAACATGTGTTGTATCATGGGGTTGAGACTAATAAATCTAGCTTCCATCATGCGTACCAAACAAACGAGAGGCATCTTCATAAGTAGGGATAACTTTTGCAAGGGGTATATCTTTAAGATCTTCATGCATACTAACATGGGTGAAAAATTCTTCTATATTATCTCTTCCAATTATAGACCCTTGTCCCACATGTATATCTTTTACAGTAAAATTAAAAGGAAACATGTTGAAATAAGTAAAGCGAATGCAATTAACTAATTTTTTTATGTGTTTTTGATATAGAGTGCAAGACAGTAAATAAAGTAAAGCTAGCAACTAATTTTTTTTGTGTTTTGATATAATGCAGCAAACAAGAAAGTAAATAAAATAAAGCAAGACAAAAACAAAGTAAAGAGATTGGATTGTGGAGACTCCCCTTGCAGCGTGTCTTGATCTCCCCGGCAACGGCGCCAGAAATTTAGCTTGATGACGCGTAAAGCACACGCCCGTTGGGAACCCCAAGTGGAAGGTGTGATGCGTACAGCAGCAAGTTTCCCTCGTAAGAAACCAAGGTTTATCGAACCGAGTAGGAGTCAAGAAGCACGTCGAAGGTTGATGGCAGCGAGATGTAGTGCGGCGCAACACCGGGATTCCGGTGCCAACGTGGAACCTGCACAACACAACCAAAGTACTTTGCCCCAACGAAACGAGTGAGGTTGTCAATCTCACCGGCTTGCTGTAACAAAGGATTAGATGTATAGTGTGGATGATGATTGTTTGCGAGAAAACGAGTAGAACAAGTATTGCGATGAGATTGTATTTAATGTAAAAGAATGGACCGGGGTCCACAGTTCACTAGAGGTGTCTCTCCCATAAGATAAATAGCATGTTGGGTGAACAAATTACAGTCGGGCAATTGACAAATAGAGAGGGCATGACCATGCACATACATGATATGATGAGTATAGTGAGATTTAATTGGGCATTACGACAAAGTACATAGACCGCTATCCAGCATGCATCTATGCCTAAAAAGTCCACCTTCAGGTTATCATCCGAACCCTTCCAGTATTAAATTGCAAACAACAGACAATTGCATTAAGTATGGTGCGTAATGTAATCAATAACTACATCCTCGGACATAGCATCAATGTTTTATCCCTAGTGGCAACAGCACATCCACAACCTTAGAACTTTACGTCACTCGTCCCGCATTTAATGGAGGCATGAACCCACTATCGAGCATAAATACTCCCTCTTGGAGTTAAGAGTAAAAACTTGGACAGAGCCTCTACTAATAACGGAGAGCATGCAAGATCATAAACAACACATAGGTAATAGATTGATAATCAACATAACATAGTATTCTCTATCCATCGGATCCCGACAAACACAACATATAGCATTACAGATAGATGATCTTGATCATGTTAGGCAGCTCACAAGATCCGACAATGAAGCACATAAGGAGAAGACGACCATCTAGCTACTGCTATGGACCCATAGTCCAGGGGTGAACTACTCACTCATCACTCCGGAGGCGACCATGGCGGTGAAGAGTCCTCCGGGAGATGATTCCCCTCTCCGGCAGGGTGCCGGAGGCGATCTCCTGAATCCCCGAGATGGGATTGGCGGCGGCGGCGTCTCTGGAAGGTTTTCCGTATCGTGGCTCTCGGTACTGGGGGTTTCGCGACGAAGACTATATGTAGGCGGAAGGGCAGCCTCGGAGGGGTCACGGGGCCCCACACAACAGGGCCACGCGGGCCCTATGCTGGTCGCGCCGCCCTAGTGTGGCGGCGCCCCGTGGCCCCACTTTGTCTTCTCTTCGGTCTTCTGGAAGCTTCGTGGCAAAATAGGACCCTGGGTGTTGATTTCGTCCAATTCCGAGAATATTTCCTTACTAGGATTTCGAAACCAAAAACAGCGTAAAACGAAGAATCGGCTCTTCGGCATCTCGTTAATAGGTTAGTGCCGCAAAATGCATAAATATGACATAAAGTATGCATAAAACAGGTAGATATCATCAATAATGTGGCATGGAACATAAGAAATTATCGATACGTCGGAGACGTATCAATGTGCTACCTTTAAACAATTCAAAATTTATTACCTCTTATTTCTGTCAATGTTTTATAGCTCATGAGGAAGTATGTGGTGTTTTATCTTTCAGTCTTGTTAGACAGCTTCCACTAATGGACTAGTGGCTTCATCCACTTATCCTATAATTTTGCAAAAAGAGTTGGCAACGGGGGTTCCCAGCCCCAATTAATTAACTTTCATTAATAATTCTCTTCACATGTTTTGCTCTGATTCATCAGTAAGCAACTTAATTTTGCAATAGACACTCCTCCATGGTATGTGAAATGTTGGAAGGCACCCGAGGATTCGGTTAGCCATGGCTTGAGAAAGCAAAGGTTGGGAGGAGTGCCATCCTTAAATGAACTAAAGTACATGTGTAAACAAAAGAGAAGGGGGATGATCTACCTTGCTGGTAGAGATAACGTTCTTCACGGGAGCCGCTCTTTGGAGGTCTGTTTGGCAAGGGGGTTAGAGTACCCGCTACCATTCGTTGACAACAACAAACACCTCTCAAAACTTTACTTTTATGCTCTTTATATGATTTCAAAACTTAAAAAGCTCTAGCACATGATTTAATCCCCGCTTCCTCTCTGCGAAGGGCCTGTCTTTTATTCTATGTTGAGTCAGTAAACCTATTTCCCTCCATCTTAAGCAAGCAATTGAGTTGTTGTGATCCAACCATCTATATTGTGATCTACCTAATCATGCCTTTTACTCTTCCTTGTTTAGGTACAAGTTTTATCTGAATGAATATAGCTTTGAAAGTTATCAATGATTATGAGGACATTACTATGATTGAGTATGCAAGTTTATTACAAGCTTTAATATGAGAGCGCTGCTCAATAGATAAGTATAATCTGTTAACTGTTCTCTGACCAAGAACAAAGTTTGCCATCACCAATTATGATTTCCTATGCACCTTTATTTGTGATTTCCTTTTACTTGTTTCAAGTTGAATTATATGAGAGAGTTGCTCACTAGAATGTCTTGTGTGAATTAATATGATGCTTCTTGTCCGTATTTTATTTATCGACTCTTCACTCCATAAACATGTGGTCTTGTTTACCGAGTTCAGTTTCGCCTGGGGACAAGCGAAGTCTAAGCTTGGGGGGAGTTGATACGTCCATTTTGCATCACTATTTTATACCATAATTTACTCGTTATTCATTGATATCTTTTCATATTTAGAGATGATACTTATGTTATTTCATCTATTTTGCATGTTTCATGATTATTGGAGAATCGCGCACCGGAGTCGGGATTCTCGCCGGAAAAAGCACCGTCAGAATGCAATATTTCGGAAGATCAACAATTGACGGGAATTATACTGAAAATCCTATTTTTCCAGAAGACGGAGGTAGCCAAAAGGAGGAGCCGAGGAGGGCTGCCATGGGCCCCCCTCATAGGCCGGCGCGGGCCCTGCCCTGGCCGCGCCGCCATGTGGAGAGGGGGCCCACAGCCCCCTCTGGCCTCCTCTCCTTCGCGTACTTCTTCGTCCGGAAAACCTAAGCTCCAGAGGATAGTTGCGAAGAGTCACAGCCGCCTCTGCGGGGCGGAAAATACCAGAGAGAAAAGAGCTCTCCGGCAGGCTGAAATCCGCCGGGGAAATTCCCTCCCGGAGGGGGAAATCGATGCCATCGTCATCGTCATCGAGCTGGACATCATCTCCATCATCATCACCTTCATCTCCATCATCATCACCGCCATCTCCACCGCTGCACCTCGTCACCGCTGTAACAATTAAGGTTGGATCTTGATTGTTTGATAGGGGAAACTCTCCCGATATTGATTACTCCTTGTTATTGATGCTATTGATTGAAACCATTGAACCAAGGTTTATGTTCAGATTGTTATTCATCATCATATCACCTCTGATCATGTTCCATATGATGTCTCGTGAGTAGTTCGTTTAGTTCTTGAGGACATGGGTGAAGTCTAAATGTTAGTATTGAACTATGGTGAGTAATATTCAATGGTTTGATATTTAAGTTGTGGTGTTATTCTTCTAGTGGTGTCATGTGAACGTCGACTACATGATACTTCACCTTTATGGGCCTAGGGGAATGCATCTTGTATTCGTTTGCTAATTGTGGGGTTGCCGGAGTGACGAAAACCTAAACCCCCGTTGGTATATCGATGCAGGAGGGATAGCAGGATCTCAGAGTTTAAGGCCGTGGTTAGATTTATCTTAATTACTTTCTTGTATTTGCGGATGCTTGCAAGGGGTATAATCACAAGTATGTATTAGTCCTAGGAAGGGCAATGCATTAGCATAGGTTCACCCACACAACACTTATCAAAACAATGAAGATTAATCAGTTGTATGAAGCGCAAGCACTAGACTAAAATCCCGTGTGTCCTCAAGAACGTTTGGTCATCATAAGTAAACAAACCGGTTTGTCCTTTGTGCTAAAAAAGGATTGGGCCACTCGCTGCAACTATTACTCTCGCATTTTATTTACTTGTACTTTATTTATCTGCTATATCAAAACCCCCTGAATACTTGTCTGTGAGCATTTACAGTGAATCCTTCATCGAAACTGCTTGTCAACACCTTCTGCTCCTCGTTGGGTTCGACATTCTTATTTATCGAAAGTACTGCGATACACCCCCTATACTTGTGGGTCATCAATTAGCTCAAAATCTCAATTGTAATACTAAGGATAACAGACAAGATAAGAAGGTAGTATTGTTACCAATCACGGGGACTTAACCAGGGTAAACCACTCTTCCATTTTCTTTTTTACTTTTGGGAAGGCCTCGACGAGGTCTCCTATTTTTCCCAAATCGATAATACTACTACATATATCTTTGGATAGAAGATTACAAATGATTAGACCGGCAACAACTAGCGCGAGTTCAAGGAAATTGGGTGATCTCGTTGGAAAAAAATCATCTACATATTAATTGGGTCCTTATCTGAATCCAGGATCTCCAGGGATGATTTATTTTCCAAGGAGGGGCCAAATCTCCATTGGAAACGACATAGGGAAATTTTCTTGAAACTATGTGTGGGAAATATGGGATGACTCGGGGAATTGAAGCCTAAATTATTGTGCATTCGGGTGTAAAACCCTCCAATTCCTCGAGCTCTCAGAATTGGAAATTGTTTTAATCATGTGAGGAGATTCAAATATAGTGAGGAGCAAGAACGAATTGTCCATTGTGGCATCACACTTCAAGGATGTGAACCTGGTATCATCGCTGCATAGGGATGATCAGAGTTATTATCAGTGCCGCCAGCCCCGCGCAAAATTTCAAAAACAAACTCATGTAATGTTGTTTTCCCCAATTTTTCAGATTTTGTTAAAATTTAAGAAAAAAATATCCCTTGTCACAAAATTTAGGAAAAGGTAATTCATGTGGGAAAGTTTAGCCGGATCTAACCCTATTAGTCATCACCACCGACCTAGATACTGAAGTGACATGGGACTAGCACTCAGTACGTGTGAAGGTTTTGTACTGTGGAGACGGAATAGGAGCGATAAGACACCATTTGAAAAGAAATATCTTTAGATGAGTTGCCTAGGTCAACTTAGATTCTTGCATGAACTGCCAAAGACCTTGGTGTTGGTGTTTTAGAGTTCAACGCCATAAGAACCGGTGTTGAGCTATGATACGAAGGGTTCCCAAACTATAAGGAAAGAGGGGTAAATAGCAAGAAAGCGAGAGGTTTCAACCAATAATTAACAATAGTTCGAAAATCTTTGGAAGAAAGGAAGCCAAATCAACTTAACTCTCAAGGTGAAACCAAATCCACCTGATCGGTCTATCAGTCTATCGGTCCCATATAGTATAATCCAAGAGAAAATATTGTAACAAGGTTGAGTCATATCAACATGGATAGGAAGTCTTGGTCTTGAAATCTACATGGGAAGGATGTGAACTAAGGTCAGTTAGTCATATCACCATTTGTTAACTCTATATAAAGAGGCAAGGGATAGGTATTCGTACTAGATCCACTATCTCCACTCCCGAGACACTATGTTTTGGGTCCAAGGTGGGTTGCATGGGCTTCAATCCGTTTTTCTACGAGCAAGAAGCCCAAGTTGTTTAATTGGGTTCACCTAGCTAACAAACAATCTTGTTACATAGATTGTCTAATTGTCTTTCTGGAGGACACATCATCCATCTGGATTGTCGTGGATCGATGATTCGCACTTATGATTTGCACTTTACGCCCCTTCATGCAACCTTGGTCCAATTTGTTTGGGGCTTCTCGGATGTGTACATGTATTTTCTAAGGGCCATGGTCCAGACATGGAGTGAAGTTCGTATTGGTCCCATTCTATGCATGCTCGGTGCTGGCAACACCATGTCCCCAGACTTGGCAAACCCAGTGTGGCGCCTTGCCTACCACGGCTTTGAAAAGATCGTCTTTGACATTGACACCCTCCTCAATGAAAGCCTTGATCGAGTCACCGTCTTTGTCACCAGCGCACATTTACGCCCACGACTCCATGGTGTTGCCTGAGCATGCGGCTTCATGTGCGGCTACCTCGGCACCAACAACCCCGACCATGACAATGACCATGGCGTCCACTCGCACGGCTAGCTCGACCAAGGTTTTGGTACCCACCGCTCTCGGCTACCTCGACATCGGCACAATGGGCTATCACATCGCAAGAGCACCTCATTGGCTTCCTCTACAGTCGAAGCATCTTCGATGCGACGTAGTCAACAACGCTACGGCTACGACCGTGTGTGTGTGTGGGGGGGGGTCAGCCCGTTGGTTTCTACCTCCAGCTTCTTTTCAATCTGACCGTCCACGATGCAACTATTTTTCACTTCACTGTCGCTACGACTGCGGGTGAGTGTTATAGGTATGTTTGGTAGTTGTAGATTACACTACTTTAGATTCTGATTAGTTTCATATTAACTCTATGAGCTTTCTTGGCTTCCAGACTTGTACTACTATATAACTCGCGCGAGGGTCAATACAACCATCCACCGCATTACGCTAAACACCATACTCTTTCAACAACATCTGGGGTGATACAACTATCCCAATGGCCAAAACATTCATTCGTACCCTCATATTTGGGTTTGGATAAAAATTGCTAAGTTTTTGCTCAAAGTTGCATATGGAAGCATGCTTTTTTGAGTGGAAACTTTATTTTTAAATGTCAGGAACATTCAGAAATGCTTAGACATGTTAGTGTCCTTTTGAATGCAAGCAAATCTCCAGAGGTTTGTGTTCCAGTAGAACTGTAGTGCTGGAATAACGGATTTAGAGAAAGTGAGTTTTTTTCTTACAGGGTGCCTAGTTGTTTCTTTTTGCTGAAAAAATGTACACATACATTCATGAAGCCTTCGTTTGTTGTGACAGCTGTGCTCAGCCCTGCAGGCACAACCGTTTGCCATGCCTGCTTAAAGTACAAAAAAACAAGCTACACATCCGACATTTTCTAATAGAAAATCAATTAAACGCTCTTATTTGAGACTAGAAATAAGAATTTGTTGCTACCACAATCAAATGCTGAAGATACATTTCGCCAAAGCTACATATCATATGCTTTCCTGTACTTCTAAAACATCCAGGGAATCAACTTAAGAAGGTGCTACAAATTAAGTCTGCCAGTGTGTCCATAAAAAAACGCCACAAAGGTTTAAATTCAAATGATATGACTGTGTCCTGTAACAGTAAATGTATAAATTTCCTGTAGAAGGTATGTCATCTTCTTATAGCGCCTCTGCTTATGTCTTCTACACCGCAAATGCTCCGAAGTCTCAGCAGCCCATTCACCTACCATAATAGAACATCAACAGAGTATGAAAAGGATTCACAGCTCCTGCTCTGAACTGAATACATAGAGCAATAACCATAAAATGATTAATTACTGAGACCATAAATATGGAGGTATTTTGTTGTCATGACTCACGTTGTGGTGACATATAAAAGATGGCCTTCTCCTAACTATTTCTCTCAAAGAGCTAAAAGTATTAATTCGGGGGTCATAGCAGCACTAGTGTTTTCCTGAAATAGCATGTGCAACGTGTTTGAAGAAGCAATTGAGATGTAGTGTGGAAATTTCTGTAAATATCTGTGGTTATCTTCAATGCATTTCTGGTGAAGTTGAGTTGTAACTGTAAGTGAACACTCTAGTTGTGAAGCACAAATTTGCTGTTAGAACATGAATATTGATAATGCAGTTGTAAAGTAACTTGTTTCCATTCAACTTGAAGCGAATGGTGTATCTTTGAATCCAAATACAAGGAACATAGAATGGACAAATAAGTGGACTGGGATCAGTAAATCATTACACCTGGTTATGATTTCTTGATGGATGCCAGGACCTATTTTTAAGAGTCGCGACGAGTTACAAGATTAGCCAATGTTTTCACTACTATGTCGAAACAAAAAGGCCAACTTACTAAGCTAGTTTAACTTCTCAGCATTTTTTTAAAAAAGAGAAACAAAATATCTGGCGGTATCTAAATAAGAATTGTGTTAACACTAAAAAAATGGAGCATATTGAGTTATCACTTCTATAGTTCTACTCTATGTTGTGAAGGAAAGTACATGATCAGCCAGAAGGACAATCATGTTAAAGGTACAGCTTCCTTGAATGCAGAAAAATTTGAAGAAAACAACTGAGACGCCGGGAGCAAGTGAGCACCTAATGAATAAGACGCAAGCGGTTCTGAGAAACTTTATATCGATTATATTACACAAAATTGGTATGCCATTAGATTTTTCTTGAAAGTTTGAAACACACTTTCTAGTGATTCTATTTTTTCTACCAAATAATCATCATATACTTGGACTGATTTGTGGTCAAAGTTAAATATTGGAAAGCGCATGTGCCTTATACATAGGAACATAAATGTTAGTTTACAGTCAAATTTATATCTTGAGGCCAAATCAAAAGAACTAAGCATCGGGCTGTTGTAGAGTTATGGGTCTACAGTATTAAATATCAGATGGGTAACTACATGAAACTTTTGGTGACATTTATCCACTAAATCAGAAATTATACAAGCTTTAGGAAAGATGCACTAAAAATAAATTAGTACGTTGGATTCCTTACCTTTTACCGAAATGATCTTTAATTATTTCCTGCTCCTCGTCAGTGAACATAAACCACTTGTCATTGTTCTTCACTGTATTTTCATCGTCAAACTCTGACATAAACATGATGGTACTAGTCATCACTATCAGTTGCAAAGGAGAAAACTGAAAACTAATTTTGCAGTAACTCCAATTAAACCTTGGCGCATAATGTTTGTATTGTTAATACAATAGCCATCTAGCTTCCAGTATGCTACTCCATTGTCTAGCCTAATAGGCGCGGCCTTGATGGCACGTTCCAGCTCTTCTAGTTCTGTCACAGTTGGGAAATAAATAAAGAATTAGTTCACATAAACTAGCTCAATATCTTATTTTCTCAAGAAATCTTTACATAATAAACAGAAGAGCAAAAATATCTAGGAGGACCTAGGGATCTATCTTTTTTAGAATAAGAGAGGCACCGTAGTTCACGAATAAAAAGGGGAGTTGGTGGGTACATAATTCCATGCATACCTTCCACCAACTTAATTAGGCTCCCTTTTGATGTAAAAAAATGTAACAAGGTACCTTTTATTTTTTAGTTGATTCACAACTTCACATTCTGAAAATAAATCTACCAGCCAGTATCGACTCCATGGTCCACAGTATGCTAATTATGATGATAAAATAATTCAAGTAAATGATTGCATTAATTGAAAAATAAAACCGTAGACACATAATAGTCCATCACACTTGATCTTGATGGCCGAACAATGCTTTTGTAGAACTAAATGTTGTCAATGAAAGATCATGCTAGGTTCGAATAAATATGTGTCTCGTGCTTGCGCCGGTTTTAACTTACTACCTATAAACAATGATCAGTTATTTCTATTCCGACTTAAGATGAATTTTTGCATCATACCGAAGGAAATAAACAAAGATATTGAATTCATGATTTGCATTTTAAAGTGTATCTCCACTTATGACTACTTGATCAATATTAATGCATTAACCCGGCTTAAATTCCAAGCATTTTTTTGACGCAAAAAATGCTCTGAGATTAAGCCAGGTCAAGGCATTAATATTGATCAAGCTAGGTCAAGGCTTAATTTTTGAGCATTTGCTCTAAGCCTCAACCTGTCCATGCATGGGTTCACGACTATTTTTCCAAATATAAACTCAAGCAAAAGCTTACGAAGAATGGTAAACTGTATATATAATGTAAAAAAGTGCAAGATATTAAACATATTAAGTACTGAACAAATGAACAAAGCTAAACAGTTTTAATACGGTAAAGGCCGAAAGGATAAATATTAAGTCATACTGTAACAGACCATTCATCGCTGAAATCTTCAC
This sequence comes from Lolium rigidum, assembly GCF_022539505.1. Taxonomy (NCBI): domain Eukaryota; kingdom Viridiplantae; phylum Streptophyta; class Magnoliopsida; order Poales; family Poaceae; genus Lolium; species Lolium rigidum. Next base: position 4,054,732 of record NC_061509.1, on the reverse strand, counting down.
TCCATGTACCTCCTTTATTTGAGAAATAATATTTTCAGTTTTCTCATTGCTAGCGGTTTCTCCTCCTTCCATTGGTTTAGTCAGATCCTTCTGAATTTTTTGTAGCAACTTTTCCTATGAAACAGAAGAAAACTTTTGTTCACTTATTTTAACCAAAGGACTTTTGACCAAACAAATGAACTTCCCAATCTAGATACCTTTTTGGTTGCAGCACGCATCTTCTCTTTGGCCCCAGATTCTCTATGTTCCCGTCTGGATAAATGTACAAGATAATTAATATAGAAGTACAGTAGTCAAGTGAACTGTTGCAGCAAATATGGTAGCTTGTACTTACTCAGAAGATAATGCCTCATCACACAGACGATTCAGCAGGTCCAGCTTAGACGAAGGGGTCAAATTTTTATATCCTGATGCCCCCTGGCTTAAGCAGTTAAGGGTCAAATCATTGGTACCTAATGTCGAGTCAGCGAAATATTCTCCGACTTTTCTGATCCATTCATCTCCATGTCCTGGATACTTGCAAACCCTAACAACAAAAAACATAATTAGTCATGTGTTAACTACATTCGGTGAACTACAAGGAAATATCAGTTTGGAGTATACTTACTTGGCTTTGCCTCTTTCTATCTTGGATAACAGAGTTATGTGAAGGTCAGAAACAACTGAAGGCACCTCTCGAAGTTGACAACCTCCAGTTATTTCCTTGACAGTTTGTTCTGGTTGCCCCTCCCTTATTTCCAAGATCTGATTATACCATTGATGATACATAAAAACCCATCTCTATGAGCAAGTAGGCAGTGAAGAAAACATAAACATTTTCACTATAGCAACAGAACTAAGTTTGGTGTGAGATTATCATTACAATGCAAATAAAGTATAAATATATTATAAATTGAGAAATTGATTATTTATTGTATCTTAACAAGACAGAAGTAATAGGACAAGGACTAATGTTCTCGGCCTCCCCAACAACAGAATTTATGAGCTTGGCAACAATCTCGGACCACCAAACTAACCATAACTAGGTATTGCAAATCAGATTTGAAATGAGGACAAATGCATCAACGTAACACAGAATGATTCCTACGTTCTGCACTAGCACATCTATTTAAGATGTATTCATTATCACTCTTGGGATCCATGGCTTGCTATATAGATAGAATATGATTTCAAAAAGGACTTATGAGTTATGACACTTTTGGAGGTAGATGAAATAAACTACTCCAAAAGTGTTCTATCTATAAGTTTTTTTTTTTCCGAAATGGGGATGAAACCCCGGCTTCTGCATCATGATGATGCACACGGTCTTTTATGTTCTATCTATAAGTGTATATAGATCTAGATACATAGGAAATTGCATAGACATGCATCATTATCACAACTTATTTGGAAGCCTTTAAGATATCTTAGTCTTGGCGATTATTTTGTACGATGACATCTTATTTAGCTGGCCAAATTATGAAATATTTAAATGCACATGTGATGTCCTGAAGATGTTCTTGCAGCAATTTAACTAGCATATATGGTAAAATAACATTATTGTGTGCTTCCATAACCACCTCTCCAAATAAGCGGCAGAACTCCAAAAATTGAATGGCAGCGCCAACATCTCCAGGCTGCAGCTCTATACCTGCAACACAAGTCACAAGAGTACCCCTGGGTAGATCTATATGATCCTCAGGGGCATATGTGTTCTCAGCTCCCAAGGGGGGGTTTTTATTAGCAGGAGTGCCATTCTCAGCTCCCGGCCGGGGCTTCTTATTAGCAAGAGTGTCATCGACACTGCCTTTCCGCTTCCTGCCAGGACGGACCATTGGCCCCATGGGCACCTCCTCTTTGTTCTTCCTGCCAAACGAAACCAGATAACGAGATCTATCAACAACAACAGCAAAAATCAATAATCACTCATGAGTCATGACAGGCATCAGCTTCAGATTGCTTACATGCAAATGCTGCAGTTGCAAATATTCTGGCACTTTGGGCATTCCCAGGCCTCCTCATTCAACGCCTGGTCGGCAATCTCAGAGTACCTGTTAAACAAAGAGAACAATGAAGAAACCAAACCAGACAAGATTTGCTCCAAGAGAAGTCAGAGAGGAAGTTATTTCACCTGTTACGTATGCATCTCTCGCAGAATTTGAGAAGGCACTTGCCCTTCTTCTTGAAGCCCCCTTTGCAAGCTGGCGTGGCTCCTTTTCTTTTCTGACGGCACTGGTGAATCGAGCAGCACACAAACAGAAATGAGATCCAACACTTCTTTGAAATACTAACACTCACACGAATCTAATCTAAGAAAATTAACGTCCTACAGTAGTTTGATCTAAAGCACGTAGATAGTATTTTCACGGAAAATTAACGGCGAATCTAATCTATGAAAATTAACGGTCTACAGTAGTTTGATCTAAAGCACGTAGATAGTATTTTCACGGAAAATTAACGTCCTACAGTAGTTTGATCTAAAGGGAGGAGGAGCTCACCTGGTGACAGTAAAACGAGTCTCCCTGCATCTGCTCCACAGCGGTGATGCCCTCCCCGGCGCCGACGACGTCCGTCTTCATGGCAGCACCCACCCCGGCGGCGAGGCCGCTCCCGTCCGAGGTGACAATATTCTCGCCACCCCTGCCGATGCAGTTCGTCTCCAGGCTAGCGCTCGACGCAGCGCCGCCGTCGCTGCCCTCCGCCGCCGCCAAAATCTCTCCAACGGCGCCCCCTCTCTCCTCCGCAACAACCTCCACCCTCACGGTGCCGAAGCTCTCCTCGGTGCAGCCGCCGTTGACGACCTCCACACGGACGGCGCGGCTATTCTGCGGAGCGTTGCTCCTTTGCACGCCATCGTCCCTCCGCGAGCACAGATCCATCTGGGGGAACTTGATCGCGGTTCTTTCAAGGTGGCTGGAGGATTGAGGAGGAACCGGCGGATGGAAATTTTGTGCTGAAGCTGTGGAGAAATGGGAGGGTTCGGGAAATGGAAGTATAAATAATCTCGTCATTGGGTGTAAAAGCATCCGATTTCTGGAATTGGAAGGTGTTGAATCTCGTCATTGAGGACGAACTGGCCATAGCTGGCCATGCAAAGCCAAAAGAGGGTAGAAGTAACGGCTTGCGGAGTAACCCAAAAAAATTAAGAGACCACTCCGCTCCAAATCTTCGCTCGTCTTCAGTTTCCCCCTTCTACCGAACGGTAGGGAAAGGCAGCAGATGGGCTACTGGGCTTTCAAAATACATGCAGATGTACTGTATGTTTCTCTGACTTTCACTTATTTTTATTTTTTATTGCGCTAACATAATATTTGTTAGTGATATCCGGTCATACAATAATAATTTGAGGGCTATCACGTGGTCATGTGGTTGCCACCACGACATTCTCTCTATGCATATACCACAAAGTATGTTTGTATGGTCACATATGCAATCGAGCGGTCAAACACACTAGAAAACTTTCAAGCCATGAGCAAGACCACCAAACTACTAAAGGGGCCATCATGAAGAGTAGATGGTGAAATGAGACTGTTCCACCCCGTCGTGTCCCACATTCACATTGGCGCAACCATCTTGCCCTCCCCCAAACCATATGCCCACGGTCCCAATCCACCATTTCCACTGCATGCCCACACATCATCCGGCTCATCTTGTAGTGGCATAAATTATGTGTACACGGATTCCTCGGGCGAGGTGGCAGCTGTATGTTCCCACTATCGTTTCCATTAGCACATTTTGTCGATAAAGGGAATATGTTAATATCAAAAGATACCAATTACACCCGGCCTCTGCAACAACGCAACACCGGATGCACACAGCCAAAAAAGATAAAAGAAAACTAAGAAAGAAAAGTCTCGCTATAGTATCACAGGCCTAGCAACAGTAATACATCCACCCCGTAGACAACACCTGAAATATTGACTCTCCAAAAGTGACGCCTCCAAGAAGAGAACAGTGCACCAGTGTTGTCGTTGTCCGATCAAAGATCTTAGGTTTCCATTACCACATGGGCCCTAAAAACTTACCCCTCCTCTGTCAATAGGAGGGAGGAAACCATCTCAAATCAAAATTCAACCATCCCCTCCCTTCACCCATCCCTTTCAAAATCTCCCTCCTTTATCCTTTAATATTGTATTCCTTCCTATTATGTGGCTATTTCCTGGCTGACGCTTCTTACGTCTCTGTCACGCCATCCCTTTGCAAAGAAAGATCCCCCAATGATTTTGACGAGGTGGTTGGATATTTGGGAGAAAACCACAAAGGGGACAAAAAATCCTCGAGGCTTTGTTTATCGAAAATGGAAGGGTGAAATCCTTTGATCACAACGATTGGGAGGATTTTACTCGTGTAAGGAGGATGGAACCAAGAGAGGAGCAAAGTACAAACTTTTTATCACCGTCCAATAAACTAAAGCCAGATGGAGGAAGAAGTAACGATTGTGGGAGAGCTCCAAAATTTTGAAAATCCCGCTTCACTCCAATTATCATTTGCTTTAGGAGGAAAATAGTCGATGCTATTGTGGGTACTATTAGGCGTTCAGAAATCAAAATATCATATTGGAAGGTTTATGAAGTTCTAAAACGAACTGCACATGCATGAATATGTAGATAAGCTAAAATTTACATGTAGATGTGCTATAATTTTCTATCAGATAGATACATTTTTGTGAGTAACACAAAGAATAAATGTGTGCAATTGTAATAGTAAATGGTTTATCCATTGTCGATCAACATATTTTCCTTTTTCGTAGCTAGCCTACAAACAATCACATTTACTTACAAAATCCTATAGATGCACATTTACTCCATGTGTTGTTTTCAAAAAATAAAATTTATTATAAAGTATGAGGTGTGATTTTTATTTATTGTGTTTAATAAATGGTCTAGAGAGCTCACGATCAATCTGCGGTTTTGGGGCATGCGAGAAGCAAAACTGATAATTTGTGGGCGATCGTTGTGGTCGTCTCTCTCTCTGTACATGACTCTCTCAAACATACATATACACATCATTGCAATCCCATTACACACACACATAAAGACATATGCATGCTTGCATCCTCCCTCCCACACACACACAAAAGAGGATGGACACATACACATGCTACCACCTCCATTGTCGATCACCATATTGTTTCCTTTTTCGTACCTACAAACAATCACCTTTACCTACAAAATCCTATTGATGCACATTTACTCCATGTGTTTTTTCAAAAAAATATTATTATAAAGTATGAGGTGTGATTTTTATTTACTGTGTTTAAAAATGGTCTAGTGAGCTCAGGATCAATCTGCGGTTTTGGGGCATGCGAGAAGCAAAACTAATAATTTGTGGGCGATCATTGTGGTCGTGTCTCTCTCTGTATATGACTCTCAAACATACATATACACATCATTGCAATCCCATTACACATATAAAGACATACGCATGCTCGCACCCCCCCCCCCCAACACACACACACACAAAAGAGCATGCACACATACACATGCTCCCCCTCCCTCCAAACACACACACTGTGAGCAGGTGTGGAGGCGACAGACACCCCCACAAGACACTTTTTTCATGGCATCAACACCTTACCACCTAAATATTAATGGTGGAAAACTGCATACACATTGTAGGAACATAGGTATACTTTACTTGAGTAATTAAAAAATTGTACTTCATAAACTGAGATTACCACTATTATAAAATCACAGAATTACCAACAAAAGTGTATATATATGTGGAACTCGATGCAGCTTTCTAACTCATTTAGTGTGTGAACCTATAGGTTCATGCACATATAGGCATGTCTTGAGTACTTCTACCTGAATGGTAGTTTGTAGCAGGCTCTAGCAAGACGTGCCAACTCGTAAACGCATATAAGGATCATATCAAAAAACCATCAAAACATTATATGTACGTGGCATTCCCTTTGCCTCACGATATTCGGTCGTACTCCAAGCTGATCACTCTTTCTCGTTCTTATGAATCATTATTTGTTACTAGGTTAACACTTTTTTTTTGCGAAAAGGAGCGCACCCCTATGCATATTTGAATTTGATAACTCAAGGGGGCTAGAGATATCTCTCTTTTTCATATGGACAAATATCATCTTTACTGACCATGTCTTGTTGCATGCTTCATGATAAACCTGAAAACTACTTTTATAACTGTCCAGTTATGGTGTAACGTTTGATATCACATATGTAGATCGATTCACATTCCGAGTCATGCGACAATCTCAATTCTAACGACAAAGTCGAGAGAAATAAATATAAACATTGTCACTATGTCTCGTGTTGGGTTAGTTCAACCCCATGTTTATAACATGTGTCCACATGATTGGTTTGACACCTCAATGTCTATGACTTGAGAAACATAGTCATCAACCAATCCATGTGCTTGTCTAATGTGTGTCCTCACATCAACTCTGAATAGGGACAAATTTATAATAACCATACAAATAGAGAGTTTCATAAAAAAATCGCCTACTTTTCAATCAATATAAGTTGTCTATTCTCGATATTCAAGGAAAATATAAAAAATCATGGTATAGCCAAATCATCTCTATAATTTCATTTAGTGCATTATTTCTTACACGCGTATCATTGTAAATATGCATTTATCACTTGTTTGTACATAAGACAAGGGGTTCTTCTAGAACATGTGTATGGTATTATACTATGGAAGGGTCAGCATGGATATGGCTAACATCTTGTGTCATACATCCAAATCTAATTGGGAGATTACATCTTATATCGGTGCCATTCATTAGGATATTCTATAGAATATTAAAACTATTGAGACTAAGAGTATGTACATGGGCCCTGCAAAGAGGACAACTTGTTAGAGAGTGAACCTAAACTTATAACAAGCACCACCATGGAGGTTGTGAACTAGATAGGACAGATGCCATGTGGATTCTCTCAAAATCTCAATGTAATACTAAGGATAATAGATAAGGTATCACGGAAACTGAAACCAGGGTAAAACCATTTTCCTTTTACTTTTAGGAAGGCCTTGACGGGGTCTCCTATTTATCCCAAATCGATAATACTACTACATGTATCTTCAAATCGAAGATTAGAGATGATTAGATCAGCAACAGCTAGTGTGTGCTCGGGGAAATTGGGTGATATCGTTGGAAAAAATTCATCTACATATTTATTTGGTCCTTATCTGAATCCACGATATCTAGAGATGACTCATTTTCCTACAAGGGGCCAAATATCCATTGAAAATGACATAGGAAAATTTGCTTGGAACTGTGTGTGGGAAAGATGGGAGGGCTCGGGGAATTGAAGCCTAATTTATTATGCACTCGGGTGTAAAAGCCTCCAATTCATCGAGCTCTTAGATTGGGAGGTGTTTTAGTCATGTGAGGAGATTCACATATAGTGAGGAGCAAGAACATATTTTCCATTGTGGTATCGTGCATTCAAGGATGTGAAGTTGGTATCATCGCTACATAGGGATGATCAGAGTTATTATCAGTGCCCCCACCCTCGCGCAAAATTTCAAAAACAAACTCATGTGATGTTTTTTACCAAATTTTTCGAAGTTTGTTAAAATTTAAGAAAGAAAACATCCCTAGTCAGAAAATTTAGGAAAAAATAATTCATGCTGGAAAGTTTAACCGGATCTAACCCTTTTAGTAATCACCGCTGACCTAGGCACTGAAGTTGCATGAGAAAACAAACTAGCACTCAGTACGTGTGAAATTTATGGTGCGGAGCCAGAATAGGAGCGATAAGACACCATTTGAAAAGAAATATCTATAGATGAGTTTCCTGGATCAACTTAGATTCTTGCATGAAGAGCCAAAGACCTTGGTGTTGGTGTGTTAGAGTTCAGCGCCATAAGAACCGGTGTTGAGCTATGATACGAAGTGTTCCCAAACTACAAGGAAATAGGGCTAAATAGAAAGAAAGCAAGAAGTTTCAACCAATAATTATCACTAGTTTGAAAATCTTCGGAAGAATGGAAACCTAATCAACTTAACTCTCAAGGTGAAACCAAATCTTCCCGATTGGTCTATCAGTCTATCGGTTAAATATAATATATTCCAAGAGAAAATATTGTAACAAGGTGGAGTCATATCAACATGGATAGGAAGTGTTGGTCTTGGAATATACAAGGGAATGATGTGAGCTAAGGTGGGTTATTCATATCATCATTTTTTAATTTTATATAAAGAGGTGAGGGATGGGCATTAGTACTAGATCGACTACCTACACTCCCGAAACACTATGTTTTGGATCCAAAGTGGCTTGCATTGGCTTCAATCTGTTTTTCTACGAGCACGAAGCCCAAGTTTTTAAATTGGGTTCATCTAACAAAACATCTTTTTACATGGATTGTCTAATTGTCTTTCTGGAGGACAATCTAGGTGCTCAGCTTCCATCTGGCTTGTCGTGCACTTTCCGTCCCTTCATGCATCCTTAATCTAACTTTTTTGGGGCTTCTCGGATGTGTACATGTGTTGTCTAAGGTTCGTGTCCCAGACTATCCGACCCTTCTATAAAGAAACTCCTCCCATATGCTCATTCATTGTTTGTCGCTCTTCTTTGCTCCTTACCTCCCCTTGCGTCTTCATCTTCACTACCTTCAAACCTAAGCACACATTCGACACAATAATTAGGTATTGATCAATGATTAGCACTAGGGAAATTCCACTCGAGGAAAATTTACCTTATGTTGGATAATATTTGCATGTGTCCTTGTCATTTGACCAACCAGATCACTTCTAGGATTCCTAGGCTTCACGATGACCTACTTGGCAATGATCTTAGAATAGTAATATGTCAGGATCCGCTCGTATCAAGATTTATAGTACAATTTCATAGTTTTTGGCATTAACCACACACGAAGAATTAAGTGGCATCGGTACATGGGTCATCTACCCGGTCACGAATCCCCAAGTGTTTCCTTCTTCCTCAAGAGCCAAGTGTAATTGACTTTCTACTCTCTCACTCACATAGCTCAAGATCTTATCAAATCTGCTCAAAGCAGCATCATTTTTGGGGGAGTTTACCCCTACCATCCCTAGAGGTGACTCCTCATGTACCATAGTCGTGAACATCATGTTTGGTGGCATTCTTGAAATGTGAGTGCACTTATAGGTGAATAAAATCTTGAATGGTAGTTCCAAAGTAGAATGGAAATGCTACCACCACATCTAATCCAGATGAAGTAAAATATTAAGTTAACCATAATTAAATCTAAACCTATGTTTCACCCTCATACACTACAATTCACACTGAGAAACACGTTTTGTTTAGGAAATATACACGTAAATTTTACCACTGTATAATCTCTCTCTACACACATAATGTGGTTGCATCCACCTCATGACTAGTGGAAAACTATGTATAAACATCAAAACATGTGTGATGATGTATCCGCATAAGAGACCTATGGTATCTTCTTAAACACATACCCTATCATGATAGGGAAGGAGCCGAGGAGGGTCTAACAAACATTAGACGGATCTGCCTTCCATCTAAATGAGATTATTTGCTTCCATATCTCGGTAAAATTAGCATGTGTACCCTAGAGAAATACCATGACTAGGCGCACATATTGAGGACCCAAATACATTTGCGCCATTGACTACAGTCATCTAAGAGGCAGATTAAATTTTGGAGGAGAACCGTCATTGAGTTTGCAATCTAGGTACGATATATTCCTTCTCGACCAGATCCACACATTCATTATAATCCTCAAGATAATACACTAGCTAATTAGGATATTAGATCGATACCCATCACGAGGCCTGAATCTAGGCGAAACACATCTCCAATTTCCTCTTTATTCCCTGAAGGTCTCCATAGGATGCTCTTCTTGCCCAAATCGAAACCCAAATATACATATATCTTAGCATACTTGATCAACTACTAGTGGATTATCAATAGTTGAAGTGAACCATGGCACAACACATTGATCTCGTTGGAACAACTTCATCAATGTCTTTGCTAGGGCCAAATATATCTCTGAGATCTCCATCATCGATATTTTTTGCCTCCAAGGGTTCAAATCTATCTTTGGGTCTCCATCGGCAACCTTGATGAGCTTGCTTGATAAATATGGAGGGAAAGGCAGAGGAAATTTGCTCAAGACTCGGTGTTTAAAAATATGGAACGGACAAGGAAATTAGTGTATAAATAGTTGGGGTTTTTGTGTGTGTAGGAGAAGCATTAGTGTTAGGTTTGCTGACCTTTTAGAACTCAAAAAATCATGTTTGTATTTTTTGGAAAAAAATATTAAGCAACCCACACATGTACATGTAAATGTGATATACACATCTCAGAAAAAGTGTTCATTAAATATTTTCACATGCAATTACAGAGAACAAAATAGATATGTACTAGACAATTGCGCAACGTTATAGATCCATATACTTGTTCGCGCAAGCATGCCAAACACAAATTGTGAGGACTTTTCTATACGACTTTTAAGTATTAATAAACCGATACTACCAACAACTCAGGTTATCATTAAAGGAAGTCGTGTTCAAGGAGGAAAGTAATGTTTACTTGGAGGGGGCATATGGATAATATTGGAGTTTTATCTACCTAATAACTAAGACGGTTTAGTAAAAATCATCATTGGGGGGCCATGGCCCCGGCCCTGGCTCTCTCCTTGGTCATGTTTAATTTGGATAAGCTCGGTAAGAAATCACTTTTTATGAAACGTAAGAGTTTGATGTAACATCTGAGATTTTAGCGAGTTTTAATGTTTACTTCCTTACACAGAAATTTTCATTTTAAAGATTCGGTGAATTGAACTTGATGTTATCTACGAATTTAACATGTAACACTTTGCTACTACTAGTAAAAATGACACGATTCAATATCCGTGAAGCCTCAGAGATAGAATAACATTTACCAAAAAAGAGATATCATAACATTAATGTATATGAGATAGCATTGGTGACTTGGTGAAGCACTATGGTAGTCACTAAGTACAATTGAAAGGCAATCATGACATTAAATCCATGTGTAATAAAAGGTTAGATTAACTTTAAAATAAATCTACATCTAGATGTCCCCACAAACGTTACGATCCACAATGCGAAACACATGTTTGTTTTGGAGTGGAGTTGTACGCACCTCATGTGGATCATAGTCTAATACAATTATTTGGGATTTAAATAATCATGACTTTCTCAATAAGTAATATGAGTAAACGATGGAGGATATACCACATTTGTGTTAATGAAAACCATCCTAGATTTCTATCCCTTGAGGTAGTGTAAAAAATAATCTCTATTCATGACATTATCTTTCAACCATAACCAAACTATTGAAGGCATAAAAGTTGCAGTTTGAAATGAATTGTTTTGCACTGGCCTCTTATTTCAATTCATCACCCTACTGTTAAAGAAAAATATTAAATTAAACATAGTTGAAGAAGAGAAAACATAAATGTGACACAATATTTTGCAAATGACAAATGTCCCAGATCATAAATATTTCTTGTGGCGCTTGTTTAAGAACACATAATAGAACAAAACAAGCTGTTTGATAGCTTTGATATATTTCGGTGAACACATGGTTAACTAAAGTGTTTCTAAATCGTCATCCTAAAAATCTTAAGTGATCTTTTATTGAACTTCTTTAACATTTAATGGCTTATTTTTTTCTAATAAAAAGAATAAATTTGTATATTGCCTAGAGAGAGATTAGTGGTGAAGAAAAATTGAGGGGAAGCATGGCGTACATTTCATAGAGGTAGATTGGAGAAGAATTGGGGTGGAAAAATAAAATTGTTTCGACCAGACCTCATGACACTCTAATCGGGATGGCTAGCTCATCTAGAATCGGAACCCTTGCCTCCGCCAACCCTTTAATTCCCTTGCATGTAACTGAGGATGCCCTCAGGGAAGACCTCCTAATAGGAAAGGGAGCTACCAGTGAGGCTCTTGCTGCTCTTCCTCCCCTCGGGGGCCTTTCGATGTCGAGATGGCAACCTTAGAGAGTGAGGAGGCATCGACTCTATGGCGACCACCACGATGAGTGCATATCTTCATCATCGATCACGTGAGAAGCAAGGAGAGAGCATGCATATGCAATTGCGCATAGTATGCTTCTTTTCAGGCATGTGTCGGATCATAAGGCCGGCGCCTCTCGGGCCCGTACCCCACCACATATAAATTGGCGTTCACCAGATGTAGCATCAAATATTACCATAAACTAGATCAGGCGAGGTTGATAGCGCTAGAGATCCAAATCCTCCTTGGATAGGCAGCAATGGTGTTGATTATGTTGTAATCCCATTGGAGGGGGCGTCTTGGGTAATGGATTGTGAGTGTGCTCTGATGTGGTTGACGAATGTTTGGTAGCACGTAGCTTGGATTACCGCCATTTTCAAGAGCTTAAAAAGGTCCATTGATCCTCCACAACCTTTCTTGTTGTTCACCTTTGTGTATGCTTACTCGATGAAAAATAACATCTCGAGTCTGTGCGGGGAGGTAATAATGTTCTTTTTTACCCTCAACGCAGGGATGATGCACCAGAACACTCGTCATGCGAGATAAACTATAAGTGTGATAGCAAGACAATCCGGCCGGTATGGGTGTCATCAGCCTGGTCCACGCCGCCCAGTCACTCCTCTCGGTCGCTCAACATAAGTAATTGTGGCCCTCATTGATATTATCTTTTATTTTATCATGTGGGTCTAGTTTAAGTTATTGTGGCCCTCACTTATATTATCGTTGCTTTTATAAGGTGGTTCTCATATGAATTTCCCACTTCACCACTGGATGGGGGAGGAGGAAACCTTTATGTTCATCTAGAAACTACACAAAGAAGGTATGATCGGAAGGTACATAAACGATGATTGGTTCCCATTTAAAGTTGTTACTATGCCTGTGCAGAATCAAACTAGCAAAGTATAGGCCTTTTACAATCTCTTCAACCAAGACACATCCGAGAGGGTCCTCTCAAAATCCCACATGAGTACTCCTTACCTAGGATCTAGTTCCAAATGAAGGAGGTTGCCTCCCAAGGATTGTAGCTCTATCATATCATGTCAATTTGCTCATGTGTGAGAAGCTCGTCTAGTTGGAAACATCTACGAACCTTCATGAGAGCCACTCCTTCTTCCTGGACTTCTCGGACGTGGGGGTTTCCTCATCATCAAGTGATTGGAAAGCAGCCATGTACTCTTCCACTGCCATGATATTGTTCGTCGGGCTTTCCCCTCCGTATTGGAAGCTTGCTATGCGGTGACCAGATTGCGAGAGAGACCCACCTCCACTCTGTCAGCATCTTTCAGCATTTTTTCGCGTGCCACATCTCCACCCTGTTCTTTCTCTATGCAAGTGCTAGAGTTCTGGACCAATAATGATGACCACAACGGTTGTTTGTCCAATTGTTTTGGCTGCGAGGTAAATGGAGCTCGCATCTTGACCTAGACATTCTGCACTTGGAGCCATCCGACCTTGGAGATTAAACACTTCTCCGTTGACATTCGTTCTACTCCGGCCTCCTAGAGCTACCAGACCGGCCTTTGTCCGCCTTTGCTCATCGCCAAGTTCTCAGGCAGGGAGATCCCCTCTCCTAGATGCTCTTCGATGCTGCCATTGACCCTCTCTAGAAAATCATGTAGTTCGCCACATAGGAGGGGGACTTACTACCCATAAAGGCTAGAGCTCTACTGGCCCCATGACCCCTCATGCCAGCTTTGCCTTCGGAATCCACATATTGCTTGTCACCTTTACATGCATTAAGTTCCCTTCACTGTTCTGGTCTAGAAGTTGGTGCATGATTGGTCACTACCCTATGGCCCCAACATCGGTTCATCACTCCTCACTCAATGACTGGTAGGAGGTAATAGTTTCCCGCCCCGTCAAGTAATATGAATGCAACTGAAGTGGTTGGCTCATATAAGTCATTTGGAACGTTTGGGAGAAAAATCAAGTAATATGAATGCAACTGAAGTGGTTGGCTCATATAATTCATTTGGAATGTTTGGAAGAAAAAACAGGATAATCTTCGAAGGCATGCACCTAACTTACATCGAGGTGGCACATATTGCAAACGAGGACATTCCTTAGCCAAATTTGGCCTTCGGTGTGACCACACATAATGTGCCCCCCAATGACTCACGCCCTTGTGGTTTTTCCTCGGAATGTTCCAAAAAAACCCCATCTACACGGTATTTAATGATTAGGCATCACCAATGCTGGTTGCTAAAAAAAAAAGCTATATATACTTCCAATTTAACATGAATGCGTAATTGAAAATTTCACTTGGCAAATCTAGAGCCAATGCAAATCTAGTGAGATTTAATTGAAGATGGAATATGTATCCATGTATGTGGAGCATATGAATGCATACCGTTTGCGTACATATACAAGTGAGGGAATCATATGGTTCATATAGAGCGTGTTTGGTAGCCTGCATCCAATTCACGGCCTGACTGGGCAGTGCCCAACTTGCCAAGTCCTGAGTAAAGTAAAAAAAACAGGCACGGGGACATGTTGTGCAGCCTATTTGGTAGCCTATGAAGCATTTTTTGGCACTCTCCTGAGACTTGTTGCAGCATGTTTTGTTGGCTGCATAAGCAGCAGACAAGTTGCACTAGTTTTGTTGGCTGCAGCCGGCATGCTATGGTTACCTCCTGCTCACATAGGTGAGGTTACCTACCAAAAACATGGACAAGACCAATTGCAGGCAACAACGATACTAGATACTAGATAGGAGTTCATACTAGGACTAGATTAGTTGTTCAGGACACGGTATACGGCATGTTCAGGACAAGTTCAACATAGGGTGTTACCAGCGGTACGATATAAAACTAATATGACATGAAACAGGCATAGGTCAGTCATGGAAGATGATACTCACCATTGCTTCAGGGTGATCACGGCACCTCTTCACCACCTCAGCACCATTGTAGTCAAAGATCACCACCTTGTATACCTTAGGTGAGATCGAGCTTCTTGAAGGTGAGGAGGAAACCAAACGTGAGATCATGAGCTATGGTGAGGAAGGCCACCCCTGATCCAGGCAAGCTCTTCCATTGACATCCATG
Organism: Lolium rigidum; assembly: GCF_022539505.1. Taxonomy (NCBI): domain Eukaryota; kingdom Viridiplantae; phylum Streptophyta; class Magnoliopsida; order Poales; family Poaceae; genus Lolium; species Lolium rigidum. The sequence goes on along the minus strand of NC_061509.1, from coordinate 4,039,732 downwards.
ATGTTGATGTCCCCGGTGCATCCAGTGGAGGTTTTCAGGGTGATCGTGTCAGGGACTGCCACCAGATAGGGCATGAATGTGTCGGGGATAGGCAACATTCCAAACCTAGGTGCTATTAACACCTTGCAGAAGTGGGTCGGGATCACTGCCTCACACCAGTGCCCCACACCGGCCGCTCTTCCGGTTTTCCTCCTCCTTTTCAAGCCCTCCTATAGTTGACCAGCCGCCATTTCCTACAAATGTAAATCCATGAAAGGTTAGCATGCAAACACGGGGAGAAATAAGAAGAGGCTCATTCACTATGCACATACACAATTTACCATGGTATGTGTCATGGGCATACCTTTTGGGTACCCATTATAACCATACCCGGCTCGGTTCAATATGGAGAAGACCCAAAAAGGCAACCAAAGAAGTAGTCGAATAGGACTCTTGTAAAAACCCTAGGCTGGTTGAATATATAAAACTAGCCAGGACACCCATATAAAAGGAGAAAAGATAGACAAGATAGTTCCGCCTACGGCGGCCCCCTATAACATACTTATGATCATATACTGGATTGCTAGCAGCACGTAGAGATCCTCCACCGAGGGGACCGAAGCTGGGTATATCGTTTGCCCAATCTCGCTCCCGGAATCTTTATTGTCGCTCTTCTCCGAAACCCGAGTCTACAATCCATAGGCATTGGCGAGGTGATACCTCGTCAATTGGCGTCGTCTGTGGGAAAGGCAACGACTGAATTTTGTCATCCGGGCAGGATCCCTCGTCAATCGACAACATCTTGATCGCATCTAGATAGAAAATCATGGAGTTCGTCATCGACCAGTTCATCTATCGGCCGGCCAGATTTTTTCGCCTACAGTATGAGGCGCGCTAAGCAGTGTTATTTCCATCGGGTTCATTCGTTCGAGGATGTTTTCCGCGTATTCGGAACTCACACACACACGACGATGGACAAGTAGAGATCGATCAAATCAGAGCAAGGTGGTAGACATCTTTCAGCACTACCGCGTACGCGCTCGCGGAAGAAATCACCGAAGTTTGTGATGAATCCAGAGAAAGCAATCAGTCGTTGCACGTTGGGTAAAAAAAGAGAAAAAATGTTTCACACGGAGACACCGCCGGATTAAGTCGACAGTATGGCAGCAACAACAGCAGCCGTCACATCCGAACGTATGCATGCAGATCGGGCGATTCACGCAATATTAAAAGGAATAAGCACACACTCGACCACATGACATGTTGCTAGTTAAATTCATTGGTTACTATTTTATCTAACTTCTTTGCTTATTGTTTTTAACGAGCGCCGGGGAACTAACCCATGGAGACAACACACACCTGTCGTTGCAAACTCGACATCCGATATAGATGACCATTAGATGCTATTAATTACTACTATTTGCAGAATTTATTTCGATCAAATATTTTTTCGCCGCTGTTATTTTCTCGTAGATTTTTGCGCCTTAATACAACTACAGATCGGAATAAGCTCCGACTACTCGCGTGTCATGTACTCGACATCACGGACTCAACACACTCGGGTGCTCACCCGTCGTGGATCTGCCACATCGAACGCATCTTCTTCATCGACTACTTCCAGCCAGAAGCACGTGACTACATCGACTGTGTCCGATGCACGACATGCTTGCACGTCGGCTCTGACGCAGCCGATAAAAAAGTTAAGTGTTCCTTTTCCAAGAGTGTTCTTATTCCAAGAGTCAATTATTATTTACTATCGCCACGCCCGAATACTCGGGGGTGCGCCATTACATCGTTACCCTAAATACACTCGATTACTCGGTGAATTTACTTTCTTCGACTTAGTGGATTTATCTTCTTTGTCTTAGTGGATTTATCTTCCCCGCCTCAGTGAATTTATTTTATTTGTCTTAGTGGATTTATCTTCTTCGGCTCAGTGGATTTATCTTCTTCGGCTTACTGGATTTGTCTTCTTCGGATTCATCTTATAAGGTTATCATTGGTTTCCTCTAATATAATACTGCCCGACGCATTTTCGGGTCAGTGGATTTATCATCTATGATTATTACTGGATTTATTTTCTTCGGGTCAGTGAATTTATTTTATTAGGATTCATCTATATGGATATTACTTGTTTTCTCTTATACAATACTTCCTGTTGCGTTTTCGGGTCAATGGATTCATCTTCTATGGTTATTACTAGATTTATTTTTCTTCGGGTCAATGGATTCATCCTCTATGATATCAGCGGATTCATCTTCAATATATGCTTCTTGTTTAATGGCGTAATATTTAATATGGATTCATCTTAAATACTTCATCTTGGATTCATCTTCAATGCTTTATCTCTCATGGCGTAATCTTCAATGGCTTGATATTCAAATAGCTTCAGCTTCAATGGGGTTGACAATTTCATCAAATTCTCTAGCTGAAGTAAACAATGAACAGAAGATGTCGCAACTTTTGTCGTGATCCACGCGTGTGTGGTCATGATTCTCTAGGCGAAACAAAAAATAGGTCACGTATCCATGGTGCCAACACTCGGGGCTCGACAACGACTTTGCCCCGAGTCACAACTGCGACACTGCGTCTAAGCAACAATCATGACATCACCCCAGCAGCGCTCGGGGGCTCGGCTATTTCTTCATCAACAATTTGGCGGCATCCACTTTCGCTATTTGGTGGTTTCTACTTCGGCTTGACTTCTTCGCTGCACACGAAGACTTCACCGACTCAGCTGCACAACCTGCCTCCGCGTCGACTCCATCGTACCCAATAAGCTAAGTGTTACTTTAATTTACACAAAGTTGATTATATTTTACTTTCATTGCATCCGACACTCGGGGGTTGCGATGTATAAATTGACTCTACATCTCAGGTCGACAAAAGAAGAACTGCGCCTAGGAAAAATTACATCAACGAAGAACTCGATAAAAAAAATCTGCAAGGAACCCGACGAAAATTTCTTCAAGGAAGAACCCGACGAAAATTTCTTCAAGGAGGAACCCAAACAAAAATTTCTTCAAGGAGGAACCCGACGAAAATTTCTTCAAGGAGGAACCCGAAAAAAAAAGAGGCAGAAAAAGGTGGAAAAATCTTCGGGTCCATTGACTCGTCATTTATTCCGATCGAGAGCACCGGCAGTATACCCGGCGAAAAAATAGAAGAACCGAATACATTTGGCTATCCCATCATGCCCGAGAAAAAAAATATGAAAACCCCGAAAAATGGGTCGTCCTATCAGCTGAACAAAGGCCCTCGACAATATATTCTCAGAGCACGTTCGCCACGGTAAAAACTCTGAATGTCGTGACTTGGAAAAGGGTCACGAAGGAAAGACCCCAGGATCCATCCTGTGTGGCGTGGCATCGCACCCGAATGCGCTCTCCCACTTTATCCACATCAACAGATGTGAAGCAAATTCCAGCGGACGCGTTGGGTACCCAATAACTTAACTGGAATTTAGTTTTCGATAAGTCCTAAAGTGGCACGTCCTGAATTACGCCAGTATCTCGAATTGGAGCCCAGGGACTCGGGTTTGAAGTAGGTTTATCCGGATTTGCCACAAGAGAAATTAGCTGGTTCCTGATCCGTTAAAAGCACCAGCCGGATTTACCAATATCCATTGTGCAATATAGATGTCGATAAAAATAGCAATGGTCCGGAGTCAAAAAAATGAAGAAGAAAAGTCAGGGTTTAGAGATTCAACCCGATTCTGCGATCCAATATTTCCATGGTAAATAAATCAAGGTTTGTAGGCTCAAATTGACTCTGCGACTCAAGTGGAGCCTACTCCCATCGAGAGCACATGGATTTCATCAAGTCCTCTAACAGGACTCGATAATTATATCAAGTCCTCCAGTAGGAGTCGATAAAAGAGGGGATGCGCCCAGGAATATAGTCAAGTTTTTCATCGAGTACTACAACTTGAGTCTATGCCCAGGTGCAAACACCTGCCCATAGATTCGGGGGCTACTCCCATCGGGAGCGTTGGTCGCGCACCCGATAAAAAAATAACTTCGAAAGTTGTCGTCAACGTCTACGCTACACATGATCTACGACATTGAACTGATGTATTTCCGGATCAATGGCCTCGCCTTGTATTTCTTCGACTTCGGAGATGATTATGATTGGAGTCTCTACGCAAGTCTTCGACTTCCCTAGACACTCGGGGGCTACTGTCATGGGCATTACCTTTCGGGTACCCATTATTACCATACCCGACTCGGCCCAATATGAAGAAGGCCCAAGAAGGCAACCCAAAGAAGTAGTCGACTAGGACTCTTGTAAAAACCCTAGGATGTATATAAAGCCAGCCAGGACACCCATATAGAAGGAGAAAAGATAGACAAGATAGTTCCGCCTACGGCGGTCCCCTGTAAACATACTTATGATCATATACTGGATTGCTAGCAGCACGTAGGGATCCTCCACCGAGGGGACCCGATGCTGGGTATATCGTTTGCACAATCTCGCTCCCGGAATCTCCATCGTCGCTCTTCTCCGAAACCCAAGTCTACAATCCGTAGGCATTGGCGAGGTGATACCTCATCAGTATGTGTATCAACTCAAAATATGATCTCTTAGTACCTTGTACCCTGCTCAAATCTACAACTTTGTGGATAGAATATTAGGTACTAAAACCCATCTCTTGAGTGTTACTGCATGTGGAACTAGTACAATAATTGGCACTTCCCGAAAAAGAAAATGTTGCCTCAAATATGCCTTTTCTCTAGTCTCAGAAACCTGTTGCATGTCAAAATGGACACACATCTTCAGGGATGGAGTGAGCGAAACAAGTTACACGCACATAAAATTTAGGTTTCTAAGTACCACTAGTTTCGATCACCCCATCCTTAAATAGAAAGTGTGCATAACTATTATTGGCTGAGAACATATAGAAGCTGATAGGGACTCATATGTGTGATAGCAAACAAGACTGAATAAGATAATTGAAAATTCAACAAGTAGCCAGAACAAATCTCATGCGTGTGCTACCTAAATTTTAAATGTCTCATTATCTCACATGTATATACATGTTGCTACGTGCTACAATCATCATCCTGGAAACAACAAATGAAAATAGATACAATGCAAGGCAGCACAATGCAGTAACAATGTTGGCCTCATATATGATGTATGACACATATACTGAGATGGGAGTTAGCGAACCAAGTAAGTGCTAACAATTCTTGTTGCCAAAAATCACAAGGTTCACGAACCATCACAAACCCATCTCTGAATTTGTACTATGTCCAAGGTATAACCATCGTCCAACTCAGACACCAACAAGAAGTTCATACTCATAGTTGCAATGCCTCATCATTCATAATGTGCAAACAATTTTCAGAGGCAAGAGGCAGGGTCAGCGAACCTAGGAAATGCTAACAATGCTGGTTACCGAAATTCACCGGGTTCGATAACTCCATCCTTAAAGTGTTGTGTGTTGTTCTTGTTCTAATCATAGGCAAAATCGGATTCTGAAATCCCCAAAACCCTCGTATGTACACGACATCTAGCGAACCCCTGTCTGGACAACAATATGCCGTAAATCTGCCCTCTAAGCGACCAGTTCTTCTAGATCGATGCACAGCAGTAGCGGACTACCAAAAACCACCGAGCAAAACAATTGGGATTCATCTATACCGAGCATTAGTGTACTAAAACAAACATTGCTAACCCTAATAGATCTAGTATGCATGTCGTTGAAAGAACTATCAATACATCTACCCGACCAGATCCTCCAAAATAGAGCGTCGGAGAAGAGTTTGCCCATGCTTACCGCCATTGGAGAGGCAGGTGGTGCTCGAGGTCGAGGTCTAGGTCGCCGTCAAGCTCTATGCCATCATGGTAAAGCTCGATGTCGTCGCGGTCGCAATCGAGCTCTTCGTCTTCGTAGCGGGGCAATGGATCCGCCTCGGTAGTGTGTCCCTTGATGTGACACTTTGGCGGTCATAGGATTTATTCGGCGTGCGGCCCAAAGGGACACGGCGTCTCCCACCCGTGCACCACAAGTGCAGCGGCCCCTCCTTTTTTGCTCCACCGGGCATTCCCGGTAGAAATAGTGGTTGCCTTCATGCCTACCCTGCAGACGCAGCCCAAGGCCTCATGCAGGCAACCAATTGGACAGATTTCGTCCGCACCCACACCCAGCATGGCCCTACCGACAACAGGCTACCAAAGACACGTCAGGCCAATTATCTTCTTTTCTCCCATCCATCCTATATATATATATATATGTAATTATTAACGCTAGATAGAGATTGGAGACAGCAAACTTCAAATGTCCCATTTGAATCATCAGACTACTATAATTTCATCACAAATAAGGTAGTACATCAGAGAGGACATCGGGTGTGATACAAGTATCCCAATGACGAAAACATTCATCCATAGATTCAAGCTTACTACTCCCTCTGATCCATATTAAGTGTTGCTGATATAGAAGTATAGAACTGAACTACTGCCAGCGTGATCGACAGACTGTTTTGTGAATGCGTGACTCAACATGGGATATTGATATACAGGAAAAATGAAAGCAAATAAAATCGACACAAACAAGGTTATCAATTTCTATAACATAGCATAGATCAATTAGCAACATATTAACAGCAGCCGCTTGCGGCAGCGTCAGCTTCCGGTGCCTTCTGCTTGAAAATGTTCTTCTTCGCCCCAGAAGAAGCATCCGCCAGGAGGCTCGGCGTGTCTAATATCTGCATTGTGGGCATGTCCGTCAGTTTGATTACAGTAGCTCTATGATATGAGTCACTCAAGGTATTTGAGTTCTATTAAAAAAAACCCTATTCGATGTAAACACATGCAAGAAGACAACCATATATGCTGAATCTGCAGTTATAAACTATGTCTAGCCAAGGGCTCCGCTAGTAAGAAGACACCTCATTAATACTTGTCTTTTTGGTCAAAATTAAAGAAAAAGTTTTACTACAAGTATGAACATCCTTGAGGACAGTATCACAGGCCAATATGTTGCAAACAATAAATCATGACAGATTCCCGAACAAATCAAAAGCTGAAAACCAGAACCTACCTTCAGCACGAGTTCCTCAAAGCACTGTTCTACATTCACTTTTGTTTTCGCACTGCATTCCAGAAACAAACATCCATATTCCCTGGCGAACTCAATCCCTTCCTTTTTCGTGACAGCTCTCTCACTTTCCTGCCACACCAATCATCCATATTAATAAAACATACATCAAAGAAACCTGCACAATATCTGCACAACTAGATAGAACGTAGTCCTGGTGCATGTGCAGACAATCAGCAAAATGTAAAATTAAATCTAAAAAGCTGTAACTGCAGACGGAAGTACCTTGTCCACTTTGTTCCCAACAAGCATCTTTATACAATCCTGGTTTGTTGAATATAGGTCAATCTCCTTCGCCCATATATCAGAAAGATCCGTGAAAGTTTCTCGTCGAGTGACATCATACACTGAAAATATGGACGAGATATTAATTAAAATCAGTCCTAATTAAGTGCTCCTAAGCGCACGGTTCCACCTAAGAGCTGAGCAGAGGCAAAACGGCGCGCTTTAATGTTCAGAAAAGGGAAAAGCGGAGGCAAAACGCTCACTCAACACTTAGCATTTAAAAGAACCTTGATTAAAATGCATAAACTAAGGCAACTCGTTCTAACCCAACAAGAAACATACAAAAGAAAACAAGTAGCTCAGTCACACCGTCTAATGACTCCAAGGTAGCCGGAGCCAGAAAGATTGTTGTACTTCTCTACAAGATACAGAAGACATGAAAGCTGAACAAAGCCTGAAAGGATGCTGTATGTCACTGAATAATTTTCAAGTTCATAGAGAAATTCAATGCAATTAACTAATATTTTTATTGATTTTCATCCCAAGAAACTTAAGACTTTCCCAGCTGAAGAGTCATCACATCCCTATTATGTATGACAAGGAGAGGAGAAAAGAATTACCCATGATGACACCTTGCGCCCCTCTGTAATATGAGCTGGTCAAGGTCCTAAATCTTTCCTGTCCAGCTGCACAATGGTCAAGATGTTAAATCAGATATTAAGCATGTAAACAAATTCTCAGTCACACCGCACATACAATATACATGAGAATACTGGTTTAATTCATTAAACAGATGAGTAGTATTATTACTTGTTTGATGATGTAATGCGAATTGATTTTGACTAGTTGTGATTGGCGAAGAAAATATTTTAAACAAAAACAGCTTGTTCAAAGGGGTAATTCTTCAGAAGATTTGATGAAAAAACTCTACGTCTTTATGCATACCCACACTTGAAAAGTAGGAAAGAACCCATGTGATTACTGTACGTGAAGATGAATTTATCTCGCTCAAAAAATATTGACTCGTATATTCTGTTAAACTCCTTCACAGCATGTACCAACACAAATCCTTAAATGCTTCTTTTATGGAAAACAATTTATTACAGAAAACAAGCGGTCATGCTAAAATAAAGATACACATGAAAGTTGTAGCGAAAGATGGTTTGATTCCAAAGAACTTTACTGTGTCTTTTGGGAAGAATACCGCCATGGCATGTCACAAGTATAAACTATCATGTGATATTTGGATGACATACCCGAGGGCACAATGCCCCGTGATCATTCACACCCCTTGGCCTCCATCCTCATGGCATCCTCCAGAGTGAGAACAAAGGGTATAAATGAACTTCAGGCCTTGTGGCTTGGGTATGCATTCTGGCATGGGTATGCCATATGTCATCAAAATATGTGGCTAGGCTTAATGATGTTTGATGCTACGTGGCAATCCAAATCCATTGCTTGTGTTGCATTACACATCGGGTACACAGCAACTAAAAGATCATAACTAGATACTATAAAGAGACAATAATAGCTTCGGAGTCTGTCCCAAAATAACCATGGAACAATGAACAACTGGGATTGCACAAACAGAGACGGGTTTGGAATGAGAAATGCGCTTAGTAGTATGTAACTTGTAGCACATGCTGGTATACCAAAACAGACCGCAGATGGTTGATCATGTTCAATCATATCCTACCTAGGCCACAAAATCCAAGAAACCAAAACTGAATGTGATGGATACTATGCAACCTGCGCATGTCAGTGCACTACAAACAACTGGGTGACCTTGGCCATATAGCATCTAAATTCGCAATGAGAGGACCAGTTCTAACAGGAAGTTGGGCAAGTGCTGGATACTCGCAGTCGCAGCGGCTAAGGTGGGAAGAGAGAGGCCGTGCCGTGCCATACCTGTGTCCCAGATAGCGAGCTTGAGTTTCTTGCCGGCGACGTCGACCATCTTGACCTTGAAGTCGACACCTGGAGAGAAGATGGAGGTCTGAGAGGTGGGGAGGGAGGAAATGAGGGATGAGAGAAATAAGGAGGGAGATGAAGGAAGGAACCTATGGTGGGGGAGAGGTCCTCGAAGGAGTCGGCGGTGAATCGGAGGAGGAGGCTGCTCTTGCCGACGCCCGAGTCGCCGATGAGGAGCAGCTTGAAGAGGTAGTCGAAGTCGGGTTGGGACTGGGATGCGGAGGCGGAGGCGGCCATGGGGCCGCGCGGGATCGCCGGATGCCCGGATTGGATCGGATCGCAGATCTGATGCTAGTACCAGGGGAGCGGGGAGAGAGGGAGGGTTTGCTTTGCGGTGCGGAGAAGAAGGAGAAAGGGAGAAACGAGATGGACGGGAGAGAAAACAGAAAAAGATGAAACTGTTTGTTTAATTGGCAAAGCTAGGTGTCAGCACACAAATTCAGACTGAATTTGACATCTCTAGCTACTCTCCAACACAGATAAAGCTTTCACACCCTGTAGATTCATCACTATGTAAGATTCCAAGGTTTGTTTATTCATTAATATAAGCCATATAGCTTTTAGCACTGAAATTTAAAAAAAAACACACATTGAGGAAAATTACACTAGTTTTCGATGAGATTACCATTGAACAATTGACGTGAGAAAACAGAGGACTTTGCATAAGATAAGAAAACATAAAATAATTTCTTAAAAAATTATCGAGACAAGTGGTGCAACACAATACACTTTTACTTAGGATTTTTTTCCTTAAAAAAACTATATAGCTTATATCTAGAAATGGAGGGACTACATTTGAGCAGCTAATGGCGTCGACATCCACCTTCCAATATGTAGTGCCTATGTGTTGGACGACGCACAGCGACAGGTGAGTGAACAAAACCTTCTCAGTCTAATTCATCTAGCATGCTCTACTTCAGTTGAATGAATGAACGAAAGAAACATAGTATAAAAATATCGGGATTCCACCCTTCACTTTCACACCAAAGAGCATCTCTAACCGATGCCAAAAACTTAGAGAAGAAAACGACGGATAGAAATAAAGGAAAATAAATTTTCTCCTTTAAACGGTGGCGGTCAGATTAGAAGCCCTAAAACTAGCACACCATTTGGACAAATTTCATTGGATTTTAAACGATCTCAACCGCATATCATACAATTTACAAATAGTTCACAGGATTTAACTAAAACATGAGCGAAATTTAACCTAAACATGCTACAAATTTAAATTCAAGCTTAAACTTGAACTAAAACTAAACTAAAACCGAGGTCGCCGCAGTTGTTGTGCCTTTCCACGGCCGTCTAATCGTCGAAGGCACAGAAGTCGTCGTCGTCGCCGCCTACTCCTCCGCGGCGCCTCTCGTACATGGCGTACACCACTGCCTCCGACGGCACACTCGGCCTCAAGGCGCTCCCACGCCTCGGTGTCCTCCCTCGTGAGCTCGGTCGTGCGGCCGTGACTGGGCAGCGCGAACTCTGGCACAGGCTCGGCGCAATCGAGCGGGAAGTTGAACTCCTCGTAGTCGCCGCCGTGGAGGCAGACGTTCTCGATGGCGTGCCTCCATGCCGCATGCGCTGCCCAGCTAGAATGTGCCGCGCTAGATGCGTCGGTCGGTGTTCCAGTCCATAATATCGGCCACCCACGTTCCCCACTCGCGCTGCCGCATGCTGTGGTCTGTGGTAGTGTCTATGCGGTGGCGGGGAGGTCGGCAGGGGCGCCAGATCGGCGACGTGGCATGAGCACTCTCAGTCGCCCAACATTGGAGATACAAACTGAAGTTACAGTGGCCCATCCGATCGTTGCCGTAACGATGCTGAGTTGTAAGCTGGGTGCATTATCATTCCATGTATTTGCCAAAATATGCAGCAGCCTACTCCAAACACACTACTCCCTCCGCCCAAAATGTAAGGTATCTAAGGTTTAGCTAAAAATTAAATGTTACTAATTTTGATTAAATATTTAGGAACAAATATTTACATCTACAACATCGAATGAATGAATACATTAATAAAATATGCTTTATGGTGAATTTACTGATATTTATTCGGCATTGTAAATGTACATATTTTTGTGTACAAGCTTAGTCAAACTTTAAAAACGTTGATTTCTAACTAATTCTTAGGCGCCTTACATTTTGGGATGGAGGGAGTACTTCGGAGTAGAAGAGATTAACACAATAATAAAGAGTTCAGCTTCAGTAGATTAAACCGAGCATAGTGTTGGATAATTAGGCACAATTTCATAATTAATTCCGTAATATTAAGCATGATAACAACAACTACTAATGTGTGAAACTTGAACATACTAGATGCATTAATCAATATGAACAGTAGCAGCGCAAACGATACATCAGCCATCACTGAACATATCGGATAAGTCGCACGTACCGATCTGGTAGAGATGGTGGCGGAGGTGTAGCAGTTGTCGTCGTAGCAGTAACGTTGTTGATGAAAACGTTGGTAACAACGCGTCGAAGTAGACGGTGTTGAAGATGACAGTAGGCAATACCGCCCGACTTGGACGGAAGATGACCCACGATGAAGAGCTTGAGCAGTCGCGCAGAGAGCTTCCCAAAAACCTAATTCGCCCTCTCCCATACATGATCGCAAAGGCGAGCGGTTCTGGAGACCTGCTCTCCCGTTCGCCGGTGCACGCCGGCGGGCGGGATGGAGTAGGCTACGATGGCGGCGCAAGCAGAGAGAGGTGGAAAAAATTGTCATATTTGGAAAAATATCCGGGCTTAAAATTGTTCAAAATTTATGAATGTTCAGATTAAAAAATGTTCACATAAAAATGGTCATGTTTGGAAAAAAAAATTGTTTGGGCTTAAATTTTTTCAGATTTTGAAAAATGTTCAAATTTTGAAAAATGTTCACATCTAAAAATGTTCGAATTTGAAAATAAAGTGTTTAGATTTGAAAATTCTAATTTTTTTTTGAAAATGTTCAAAATATGTAAATGGTCGTATTTAAAAACAAAATAGAAAAATAAAAAAGAGAAGAAACAAAAAAAGCTAAATCGAATAAAGAGAAAGAAAAGAGGAAAAGAAAAAAAAATCAGAGAAACCAATCAGAATCAAACCCAAAAAATAAATGGACAAAAAAAAAAGCAGAAAACTAGAAAGAACCTTCCCAAAACCGGTGGAAAAACAGAATCCTGGATCCTCTACTGAGCCGATCCACTTCTGAATTCTATCGTTAGGGAGGGTACACGGTGGGCGGTAACTTTCGCGTGAAGCGTTAAATAGGCTTCACCCTCTTGCCCGTTTCTAATTTTTTCTTGCCCAATGTTTTTTCGCTCCGTGTGACTTTTCGTTTTCCTTTTTTGGGGTCCTTTCTGCTTTTCGTTTACCTTTCTTTTTATGTTATTTTTAATTTTATCTTTGTTGTGTTTGCCTCCTCTTCTTACTTTGTTTTTCACATCTATATTTGCTTCCTATTTGATTATTTCTTTTCGTTTTACTTTCTTCCTTTCATTTTGTATTCTCCATATTTTTATTTTTATCCTATTTTCTAATACATTTATATGAAAAATTTCTGAAATATTTAAGGCTATATATGCATGGTCATAGGGGTTCGCCACAATATGCTTCTGAATCCTTGCCCCTCTGATTTTGGGAAACTAAGCCGCACTTCTGAGATTCTCCATCTAAATCGGAAGGGTATATCTCTTTTGACGAGTGATACGTCTCCGACGTATCGATAATTTCTTATGTTCTATGCCATATTATTGATGATACCTACATGTTTTATGCACACTTTATGTCATATTCGTGCATTTTCTGGAACTAACCTATTAACAAGATGCCGAAGTGCCGTTCCGTTTTCTCGCTGTTTTTGGTTTCGAAATTCTAGTAACGAAATATTCTCGGAATTGGACGAAACGAAGACCCGGGGGCCTATTTTGCCACGAACCTTCCGGAAGACCGAAGAGCATACGAAGTGGGGCCACGAGGTGGCGACACCACAAGGCGGCGCGGCCTAGAAGGGGCCCGCGCCGCCCTATGGTGTGGGCCCTCGTCGGGCCCCCGACTCTGCCCTTCCGCCTACTTAAAGCCTCCGTCGCGAAACCCCGATGCGAAAAACCACAATACGGAAAACCTTACCGAGACGCCGCCGCCGCCGATCCCATCTCGGGGGATTCGGAGATCTCCTCCGGCACCCTGCCGGGAGGGGATTCATCTCCCGGAGGACTCTACACCGCCATGGTCGCCTCCGGAGTGATGAGTGAGTAGTTCACCCCTGGACTATGGGTCCATAGCAGTAGCTAGATGGTTGTCTTCTCCTCATTGTGCTTCATTGTTGGATCTTGTGAGCTGCCTAACATGATCAAGATCATCTATCTGTAATACTCTATGTTGTGTTTGTCGGGATCCGATGGATAGAGAATACCATGTTATGTTAATTATCAAGTTATTACATATGTGTTGTTTATAATCTTGCATGCTCTCCGTTACTAGTAGAGGCTCCGGCCAAGTTTTTGCTTTTAACTCCAAGAGGGAGTATTTATGCTCGATAGTGGGTTCATGCCCGCATTGACACCGGGACGAGTGACGTAAAGTTCTAAGGTTGTGTTGTGCTGTTGCCACTAGGGATAAAACATTGATTCTATGTCTAAGGATGTAGTTGTTGATTACATTACGCACCATACTTAATGCAATTGTCTGTTGCTTTGCAACTTAATACTGGAAGGGGTTCGGATGATAACCTGAAGGTGGACTTTTTAGGCATAGATGCGAGTTGGATGGCGGTCTATGTACTTTGTCGTAATGCCCAATTAAATCTCACTATACTTATCATGCCATGTATGTGCATTGTTATGCCCTCTCTATTTGTCAATTGCCCGACTGTAATTTGTTCACCCAACATGCTTTTATCTTATGGGAGAGACACCTCTAGTGAACTGTGGACCCCGGTCCATTCTTTTAATACTTGAAATACAAATCTGCTGCAATACTTGTTTTATTGTTTTCTCTGCAAACAATCATCTTCCACACAATACGGTTAATCCTTTGTTACAGCAAGCCGGTGAGATTGACAACCTCACTGTTTCGTTGGGGCAAAGTACTTTGGTTGTGTTGTGCAGGTTCCACGTTGGCGCCGGAATCTCTGGTGTTGCGCCGCACTATATCCCGCCGCCATCAACCTTCAACGTGCTTCTTGACTCCTACTGGTTCGATTAAACCTTGGTTTCTTACTGAGGGAAACTTGCCGCTGTGCGTATCACACCTTTCTCTTGGGGTTCCCAACGGACGTGTCAACTACACGCATCAAGCAAATTTCTGGCGCCGTTGCCGGGGAGATCAAGACACGCTGCAAGGGGAGTCTCCACTTCTCAATCTCTTTACTTTGTTTTTTTCTTGCTTTATTTTATTTACTACTTTGTTTGCTGCATTATATCAAAACACAAAAAAATTAGTTGCTAGCTTTACTTTATTTATTGTCTTGTTTGCCATATCAAAAACACAAAAAAATTAGTTTACTTGCATTTACTTTATCTAGTTTGCTTTATTTACTACTGCTAAAATGGCCAACCCTGAAAATACTAAGTTGTGTGACTTCACTAGCACAAATAATAATGATTTCTTATGCACACCTATTGCTCCACCTTCTACTACAGCAGAATTCTTTGAAATTAAACCTGCTTTACTTAATCTTGTCATGAGAGAGCAATTTTCTGGTGTTAGTTCTGATGATGCTGCTGCCCATCTCAATAATTTTGTTGAACTATGTGAAATGCAAAAATATAAAGATGTAGATGGTGACATTATAAAATTAAAATTGTTCCCTTTCTCATTAAGAGGAAGAGCTAAAGATTGGTTGCTATCTCTCGCCTAAGAATAGTATTGATTCATGGACTAAATGCAAGGATGCTTTTATTGGTAGATATTATCCCCCTGCTAAAATTATATCTTTGAGGAGTAGCATAATGAATTTTAAACAATTAGATAATGAACATGTTGCTCAAGCTTGGGAAAGAATGAAATCTCTCGGTTAAAAATTGCCCAACCCATCGATCGACTACTTGGATGATCATCCAAACCTTCTATGCAGGACTAAATTTTTCTTCGCGGAATTTATTGGATTCAGCTGCTGGAGGTACCTTTATGTCCATCACTCTTGGTGAAGCAACAAAGCTCCTTGATAATATGGTGGTTAATTACTCTGAATGGCACACGGAAAGAGCTCCACAAGGTAAGAAGGTAAATTCTGTTGAAGAATCCTCTTCCTTGAATGATAAGGTTGATGCTATTATGTCTATGCTTGCGAATGATAGGACTAATGTTGATCCTAATAATGTTCCATTAGCTTCATTGGTTGCCCAAGAAGAACATGTTGATGTAAACTTCATTAAAAATAATAATTTCAACAACAATGCTTATCGGAACAATTCTAGTAATAACTATAGGCCATATCCTTATGATAATGGTAACGGTTATGCTAATTCTTATGGGAATTCTTACAACAATAATAGGAATACACCCCCTGGACTTGAAGCTATGCTTAAAGAATTTATTAGTACACAAACTTCCTTTAACAAATCTGTTGAGGAAAAGCTCAATAAAATTGATATTCTTGTTTCTAGAGTTGATAGTCTTGCCTCTGATGTTGATCTTTTGAAATCGAAAGTTATGCCTAATAGGGATATTGAAAATAAAATTGTTACTACAGCAAATGCCATCCAAGTTAGAATTAATGAGAATATAAGATTAATGGCTGAACTGCGTGCTAGGTGGGATAGAGAAGAAAATGAAAAACTAGCTAAAGAGGAAAATGTAGCTAAAGTTTGGACTATTACCACCACTAGCAATGCTAATGATTCACATGTTGCTGCACCTCCTACTATCAATAATAAAATAATTGGTGTTGGCAATGTTTCTACTCCTAGTGCAAAGCGCGCAAAATTATCTGAAACTCGCTAAAACCGCTGAAACCGCTTGTGATAAAGCCGCTGAAATTTTTTCCAACCTTGGGGATGATAATCCCATTGCTTTAGATTGTAATGATTTAGATTTTGATGATTGCCACATCTCTGAAGTTATAAAGTTCTTGCAAAAACTTGCTAAAAGTCCTATTGCTAGTGCTATAAATTTGGCTTTCACAAAACATATTACAAATGCTCTCATAAAAGCTAGAGAAGAGAAACTAAAACTTGAAACTTCTATTCCTAGAAAGCTAGAGGATGGTTGGGAGCCCATCATTAAAATGAGCGTCAAAGATTTTGATTGTAATGCTTTATGTGATCTTGGTGCAAGTATTTCCGTTATGCCTAAAAAAGTCTATGATATGCTTGACTTGCCACCATTGAAGAATTGTTATTTGGATGTTAATCTCGCTGATAATGCTAAAAAGAAACCTTTGGGGAAGGTTGTTAATGTTCATATTATGGTTAACAATAACCTTGTCCCCGTTGATTTTGTTGTCTTGGATATTGAATGCAATGCATCTTGCCCCATTATATTGGGAAGACCTTTTCTTCGAACCGTTGGTGCTACTATTGATATGAAGGAAGGTAATATTAAATATCAATTTCCTCTCAAGAAAGGTATGGAACACTTCCCTAGAAAGAGAATGAAGGTACCTTATGATTCTATTATTAGAACAAATTATGATGTTGATGCTTCGTCTCTCGATGTTACTTGAGATACACTTTCGCGCCTAGCTGAAAGGCGTTAAAGAAAAGCGCTTATGGGAGACAACCCATGTTTTTACTCCAGTATTTTTGTTTTATATTTGTGTCTTGGAAGTTGTTTACTACTGTAGCAACCTCACCTTATCTTAGTTTTGAGTTTTGTTGTGCCAAGTAAAGTCTTTGATAGTAAAGTAAGTACTAGATTTGGATTACTGCGCGAGTTACAGATTTCTTTGCTGTCACGAATCTGGGTCTACCTCCCTGTAGGTAGCTCAGAAAATTAAGCCAATTTACGTGCATGATCCTCAGATATGTACGCAACTTTCATTCAATTTGAGCATTTTCGTTTGAGCAAGTCTGGTGGCCTAATAAAATCCATCTTTACGGACTGTTCTGTTTTGACAGATTCTGTCTTTTATTTCGCATTGCCTCTTTTGCTATGTTGGATGAATTTCTTTGATCCATTAATGTCCAGTAGCTTTATGCAATGTCCAGAAGTATTAAGAATGATTGTGTCACCTCTGAACATGTGAATTTTTATTATGCACTAACCCTCTAATGAGTTGTTTCGAGTTTGGTGTGGAGGAAGTTTTCAAGGATCAAGAGAGGAGTATGATGCAATATGATCAAGGAGAGTGAAAGCTCTAAGCTTGGGGATGCCCCCGTGGTTCACCCCTGCATATTCTAAGAAGACTCAAGCGTCTAAGCTTGGGGATGCCCAAGGCATCCCCTTCTTCATCGACAACATTATCAGGTTCCTCCCCGAAACTATATTTTTATTCCGTCACATCTTATGCACTTTGCTTGGAGCGTCGGTTTGTTTTTGTTTTTTTGTTTTGTTTGAATAAAATAGATCCTAGCATTCACTTTGTGGGAGAGAGACACGCTCCATCGTAGCATATGGACAAGTATGTCCTTAGGCTCTACTCATAGTATTCATGGCGAAGTTTCTTCTTCGTTAAATTGTTATATGGTTGAAATTGGAAAATACTACATGTAGTAACTCTAAAATGTCTTGGATAATTTGATACTTGGCAATTGTTGTGCTCATGTTTAAGCTCTTGCATCATATACTTTGCACCCATTAATGAAGAAACACTTAGAGCTTGCTAATTTGGTTTGCATATTTGGTTTCTCTAGAGTCTAGATAACATCTAGTATTGAGTTTTGAACAACAAGGAAGACGGTGTAGAGTCTTATAATGTTTACAATATGTCTTTTATGTGAGTTTTGCTGTACCGTTCATCCTTGTGTTTGTTTCAAATAACCTTGCTAGCCTAAACCTTGTATCGAGAGGGAATACTTCTCATGCATCCAAAATACTTGAGCCAACCACTATGCCATTTGTGTCCACCATACCTACCTACTACATGGTATTTCTCCGCCATTCCAAAGTAAATTGCTTGAGTGCTACCTTTAAAATTCCATCATTCACCTTTACAATATATAGCTCATGGGACAAATAGCTTAAAAACTATTGTGGTATTGAATATGTACTTATGCATTTTATCTCTTATTAAGTTGCTTGTTGTGCGATAACCATGCTTCTGGGGACGCCATCAACTATTCCTTGTTGAATATCATGTGAGTTGCTATGCATGTCCGTCTTGTCTGAAGTAAGAGAGATCTACCACCTTAATGGTTGGAGCATGCATATTGTTAGAGAAGAACATTGGGCCGCTAACTAAAGCCATGATTCATGGTGGAAGTTTCAGTTTTGGACATACATCCTCAATCTCATATGAGAATAATAATTGTTGCCACATGCTTATGCATTAAAGAGGAGTCCATTATCCGTTGTCCATGTTGTCCCGGTATGGATGTCTAAGTTGAGAATAATCAAAAGCGAGAAATCCAAAATGCGAGCTTTCTCCTTAGACCTTTGTACGAGCGGCATGGAAGTACCCCATTGTGACACTTGGTTAAAACATGTGCATTGCAAAGATCCGGTAGTCCAAGCTAATTAGGACAAGGTGCGGGCACTATTAGTATACTATGCATGAGACTTGCAACTTGTAAGATATAACTTTCATAACTCATATGCTTTATTACTACCGTTGACAAAATTGTTTCATGTTTTCAAAATAAAAGCTCTAGCACAAATATAGCAATCGATGCTTTCCTCTTTGAAGGACCATTCTTTTTTACTTTTATGTTGAGTCAGTTCACCTATCTCTCTCCACCTCAAGAAGCAAACACTTGTGTGAACTGTGCATTGATTCCTACATACTTGCATATTGTACTTGTTATATTACTCTATGTTGACAATTATCCATGAGATATACATGTTACAAGTTGAAAGCAACCGCTGAAACTTAATCTTCCTTTGTGTTGCTTCAATACCTTTACTTTGATTTATTGCTTTATGAGTTAACTCTTATGCAAGACTTATTGATGCCTCGTCTTGAAAGTGCTATTCATGAAAAGTCATTGCTTTATGATTCAGCTTGTTTACTCATGACATTACCATTGTTTTGATCGCTGCATTCATTACATATGTTTACAATATGATCAAGTTTATGATGGCATGTCACTTCAGAAATTATCTTTGTTATCGTTTTACTCGCTCGGGACGAGCGGAACTAAGCTTGGGGATGCTTGATACGTCTCCGACGTATCGATAATTTCTTATGTTCTATGCCATATTATTGATGATACCTACATGTTTTATGCACACTTTATGTCATATTCGTGCATTTTCCGGAACTAACCTATTAACAAGATGCCGAAGTGCCGCTTCGTTTTCTGCTCGTTTTTGGTTTCGAAATCCTAGTAACGAAATATTCTCGGAATTGGACGAAACGAAGACCCAGGGGCCTATTTTGCCACGAACCTTCCAGAAGACCGAAGAGCATACGAAGTGGGGCCACGAGGTGGCGACACCACAAGGCGGCGCGGCCTAGGAGGGGCCCGCGCCGCCCTATGTTGTGGGCCCCTCGTCAGGCCCCCGACTCTGCCCTTCCGCCTACTTAAAGCCTCCGTCGCGAAACCCCTGATGCGAAAAACCACGATACGGAAAACCTATGCGAGACGCCGCCGCCGCCGATCCCATCTCGGGGGATTCGGAGATCTCCTCCGGCACCCCGCCGGAGAGGGGATTCATCTCCCGGAGGACTCTACACCGCCATGGTCGCCTCCGGAGTGATGAGTGAGTAGTTCACCCCTGGACTATGGGTCCATAGCAGTAGCTAGATGGTTGTCTTCTCCTCATTGTGCTTCATTGTTGGATCTTGTGAGCTGCCTAACATGATCAAGATCATCTATCTCGTAATACTCTATGTTGTGTTTGTCGGGATCCGATGGATAGAGAATACCATGTTATGTTAATTATCAAGTTATTACATATGTGTTGTTTATAATCTTGCATGCTCTCCGTTACTAGTAGAGGCTCGGCCAAGTTTTTGCTTTTAACTCCAAGAGGGAGTATTTATGCTCGATAGTGGGTTCATGCCCGCATTGACACCAGGACGATGATGAGAAAGTTCTAAGGTTGTGTTGTGCTCGTTGCCACTAGGGATAAAACATTGATGCTATGTCTAAGGATGTAGTTGTTGATTACATTACGCACCATACTTAATGCAATTGTCTGTTGCTTTGCAACTTAATACTGGAAGGGGTTCGGATGATAACCCGAAGGTGGACTTTTTAGGCATAGATGCGGTTGGATGGCGGTCTATGTACTTTGTCGTAATGCCCAATTAAATCTCACTATACTTATCATGCCATGTATGTGCATTGTTATGCCCTCTCTATTTGTCAATTGCCCGACTGTAATTTGTTCACCCAACATGCTTTTATCTTATGGGAGAGACACCTCTAGTGAACTGTGGACCCCGGTCCATTCTTTTAATACTCGAAATATAAATCTGCTGCAATACTTGTTTTACTCGTTTTCTCTGCAAACAATCATCTTCCACACAATACGGTTAATCCTTTGTTACAGCAAGCCGGTGAGATTGACAACCTCACCTGTTTTGTTGGGGCAAAGTACTTTGGTTGTGTTGTGCGGGTTCCACGTTGGCGCCGGAATCTCCGGTGTTGCGCCGCACTATATCCCGCCGCCATCAACCTTCAACGTGCTTCTTGACTCCTACTGGTTCGATTAAACCTTGGTTTCTTACTGAGGGAAACTTGCCGCTGTGCGCATCACACCTTCCTCTTGGGGTTCCCAACGGACGTGTCAACTACACGCATAGACGAGACTTTTCCAATATTTGTAGAAAATATGACACCATGGTGATTTACCCCAAGGGCGGAAAATATTGCGACAAAATCTTTCACCTCGGGTACTGAAACTACTGCAACAAAGAAATTTTAACTTTTTAATAAAATTAATTCTAAATGGTTAAACAAAAAAATCAACTCATTGATTTGCAATAAAACTGCTCGATAATTTCAATAAAAATCACAAATGATTACAACAAAAACCATTTTTGCAACAAGAAGAAGTGCTTAAGCAACTTTTTATTCACTCATTTGCAACAAAAATCACCAGCTATTACAACAAAAATCACAACCATTTACACCAAATAAACATGTGTTTGCAGCATTTTCAAAAGCACATAAAAATCTGAGAAAGAACAAACTTGTGGCAAACATAGATAAAAGCTTGCAACATCTAGTGTGTGATTTCAAACAGAAACGTATCAGTATGTTACAATTTGGAATCACGCTAGACCTAACAACTTCGGTCCCATTCCCCTAGGCAACTCCTTTCTCCTAGGTTCAGCACGGTAAGGGGGGCGGTAGATGTGATAGAGCAATGCCAATCGCATCGGAGCGAGTAGGCTGCTCAGTGGGATCGACGTGCGATAGAGTTGGCTGGCGGCAAGTTGGGTAGAGGGAAAGTAGAAACGGGAGCGATATGTATCATGGGCCTCATAAGACACATGGTATACACTCGAAGAAGCAAGCTACTAATCCGGGACAAGTAATTGGTTCCACACAATTGGTCGCCCAACCCGAAGCATTTTTCGTAAATAAAGCCACACTAGCTGGTGCTCTTATTATTTCTTTCATTTCATTCTTTGACTACCACAATCACATACATGATTAGCTAGCCAGAATATGATCTAGAGATATCTTGCTTTATTTTGTCACGCTTCCAATTAGATCATGCCTAGATTTTGAGCTTATAAATCCTGGATTCAACTAAACCATGCACACACGCGAGAAAAAAGGTAGATGACGGTCGTTGGTGACACTAGAACGAGAAACATTTTGAACATTCTTTATAGTGTATTAGCAAATATGCTCGTGAGTTGCAACAGTTTAACTTTTATTTTAGCATGATATCACTACAAGAGAATTGGCATGTAGAGACACTATTTTGGTCCAGTAGAGATACTTAAATTGCTCTTACGTAGTTATAGAGGCACTTTCCATATTGTCTCAAAAGTGTCACTACGGGCGGTGTCTCTACGTGCTAAAGACAATAGTAATAATGTATTTACATTTTAGAAGACATAAAATAGGCATTATATTGTGTCTCTAGTGTAAATAAATGTGAAGAAACCATGTGAAAAGCAATACTCGAACTCATGACCTTAATGATTAAGACTTAATCCATTAACCATCTCACCCTTTCACAAGTATATGTTGATACTTGGAACAAATTTCTAATTAGTATTGCCCACCATGGCCCAAACATAGAACAAAATGTCTATAGAGAACAAGCAAAATGCCTCAAACATTGCCCCTAGAGGAAAATTAAAGACATACAATCAAGTGTCTCATGGATTGCCTCTTGATAACTTATCTGTGACACTTTTGGAGTGTCTTATAAGTTTTCTATAGAATGAAAAAGACAATACCTTACAGAAATGGCTCAACTAATGTCCCTACATTTGAGACTATTGCTGAAGTGTCTCAAAAAGTGCCACTACAATATGCAAAGTGTCTTAATGTGATTTTTAATGAGACAAAGTAGGAAGTGTCTCTAGTAAAATGTCTCTATGAAAGGTTTTTCTTGTAGTGTATGGTGTCATATTTACCCTAAAATCGATTGAGATGCATAACCCTAGCCTCAACTTGCCCTTTCCCATTGTCTCCTCGAGAAAAAGCACAAGCGGGCTTCTTTCCTTAGAGCAAGTTCAATTGAAATAAATAAAAATCCTTTCAAAAAAAATTGAAATGAAAAGAATCTCAAACTCTCACATTATGTTTGCACCTACATTTAGATGTACTCTCGAACTCTCACATTATGTATTTCACCGATCTATATTTCTTTAGTTTCTTGAAACTACTAAATAGATTTAGACAACTGTAAACACACACAAAAGACTAATAATTCATATAAGGGAGAAAAATGTATATATAATTAAATTATTGACATATCAAATATGGTATAGTTAAATAATTACCAATCATTATAAGTAGATCATCTGCATGTCCACACAATATCACCATGGCACCTCCGCCTGCAAGATCTCCATCTTCATGAGCTCCCACCATTCTCTTGTGTATGCATCCATATGGTGGATGTATCCATCATCATGGTCTTATTCTCCTCCGCAATGAGCTCCACCATGGCGCGCTTCTCGTCCACACTTGCTCTTCTCTCCTCCGCGGCGGCCTTGCGCTTCTCATCTTCCCGGAGTAGTTCCCACTTGGCTTGTTTCTCTTGGCTTTTCCTCTCCATCATTGTTGTTTTTGTCTCCAAAGTCTTGTTGAAAAAAATGTTCCTTGGACTTCACCATCTCACCAGTCTTGTCTCTCAAACTAGACACATCGATTTGCTTTATAAGCTTATTGTTTGCACTCTTGTTTCCATCCATCCTTCCCTCGTACTTCTTGATGTGAGATGATCATCCTCATGATCGTCCAATTGGACAAATACCCCACTAACCGCCGGTGCTTCTTGTTCTCTCAACTTCCTTCTATCACTACACTAAAGCAACTTGTAGCAATGTTGAAGCAAGGACGGTCTTCCCTTTGAAGCCGGCATTTGCTTGTATCGCTCCATTGAAATTCTATCCTACAATGCATAAGCAAACAATGTATAAGAGTATGAAGATGCAACAATGCACGGAGCACCCGGAGCGGTCAATTCGACCGGCTCGAGTTAGTCAGCAACCTTCGACAGATTTGGAGGGGCCATGCCCGCGCTAGAGAGTCGCGGAGAGGGGTGAGCGGGCCGGTGATGAGTGCATTTTTAATCATATTTACCTTGCATTTTTGCATAAGTAGTGATATGATTTTTGTATTTTACGGTGCTAACGCGCACCTTTTATGTTTGTTGCCACATGATCCTAGATTATGAAGGTATTGATGAGCATATCATTTGGAACTATCATATTGGACATAAATATGAAATATTGAAGTGATAAAAGTCATTTAAATGATTTTCCACACACCAGGGTGAAAGGGCATTGCGAGAAGGTTTTAATAACCGATGGTACTGGCAGAACCCGCCCATACCGCGCTTTTGTACCATGTGGAACCGACTCCGCCCGTTAAATACTTTCACCACACAAAGATGGATTTGGGATCCGGAATTCAAAGACACTAGAAATCACAGAATCCTCACCTCCAAAATGGATCTGGAGGGGGAAAACTTGCACTGGGTATCATCCTTACTGCTACACGGATCATTGGAGACCAAGGTATCATCACCATCATCATTAACCGCTAGCTGCATCACAATAATCATTTCCATCTCGTTTACCACCTTCTTGTTGTAATTCCAATTTTCATTGTTGATTTGCACTAGAATTCATCCTTGTATCTGTATGCTTATGATGATGTTATTGATTTCCTCTGTGTGTGAGTAGTTTACCTTGTTCTTTGGGATATGGAGAAACCCTAGCAATACTATGATGTGAAATAAAGACGATCTATAATTTCACTTCATGAGCATGTAATAGTTTCCTCTCTAGATATTATGTGAAGTGCACCATGTAATATTTGCCTAGCATACTATAGAAGAAACTACTCTTGGTTATGTGGTGGTATGTACGGTGCTAATTGACATAATGTGATGGCATGCTATTCACATGGGTAATGCGGATAAGAGGAGATTCACTAAGCTCATATCAATATCCATGGGAAAACCCTTAATTGTGAGGGATCTGAGTGGCTTGCTTACGATCAATGAAGTGGTTATTTCGGGATGAAATAACATCTGTCTTTCTGTGATAATCTTATTATAGAGGTCCTCCCATACAAGCACACGAAGAACAATATAGACTCATCTTATACCATAAGTAGTACCAATGCTAGTGGTGGATCCTACAATCCCAAAGAATGCTTTAGCCTTCTTTAAATTTTATTATATTTTACATAGATATTGTCTCTTTGTTTGCACTCTTTGGTTTTAAGTACTACTCTTTCACACACAACACCATTCTCTAAAAACACTCATACTTGGAATCAAAGGTAACTTACAAGTATATTTTGGTAAAGGGTAGCGAGGGGTATAAGGACCTCTACCAATATCTCTCCATGGTTTGATACTCTTACTTTTGAAACTAGCTACAATATACATGTGCACGTGCAGTTATCAGCCGGGCCGACAAGATTTTTGGCGAAGGCAGTCGGTAGGCGGGAACAAGGGGAGGGGGAATGTCATTCGCACCAACGTCTCGCACGGATGAGGATCGCCTCTAGTACGGCTCTAGAATCTATTCTTTTGTGGGTTGGAAGGCTGCGTTTACCTACCCCTTAAAAATATTAAGATTTTGGCGAATATACGGAATCTAGCGATGTTTTTTCTATCCAAAACCGCATACGAGCGGCTTATATGCGGATTGGATCAATATGAAAAATCTACTAGATATACCTTGCTTGGCCGTGCGAGACTCAGGGCGGCTGCGATGCTCTTCCCTAGTTCAGTATTGCTCATGGGCTGGCTGGTGTGGTCCTCGGCGAATCCTTGGTGCAACGAGAAATCTGGACACCTAGAGAAGAATGGAAAATGCAGGTTGTAGGCCGGTAGGACCCTATGTGGCACACGAAGAAAAGAATCGCTCCCTTTTTTCTCCAGACCATACGGAGAAGAAAACCTAAAACACGTACTTCCTCCGATTCATATGACTTGAGTACTTGACACTAATAAAGATGTATCTAGACACATTTTAACTATAGATACATCTATTTTAGTGGCAAGTAATATGGATCAGAGGGAGTACAAAAGAAACAAAATAGGTTAGCAACTCTGATCTAATTATTTCGTTGTTGACGGAACTTAACATGCATGTTGATAGACACATCTGACGGACGTCGTTTCACCGAATTGGATCCGGTTCCCCTTACATGGTGGCGATGCCATAGGACAGGGATGGCGTTAACCACAATGATATGCTCTGCCCATCGTCCGACGAGGAATGCGTGGCGATGTGGACAATTTTTTGAAAACAAAGGCAAAAGCTTTGCCTATTTCATTGATCAAGAAGAAATTCTTACGGTTAAAAAATAGCCAAGAAGGCTAGGATACAAAAGCCTACTCTCGCGGAATAATATCACTCAAATGCTTTGCTCCCGCAGCCGCAAGAGGTGTTTAGCTTGATAGACGCAAGCAACATGGTGGGCATCGAAGCGAAATTTTTGAATACCCGGGCATTCCGCTCATTCCAAATATCTCAAGCCACAAGCAAACACAAGGTAGTGAGTCTTTTCGTCTCGTCGTCCCTCCCACCCAAGCAAGCGAGCACCACCGCCTCCTTGACCGATGCAAAATTGCTCCAAGGTGAGATGTCCATATGAAATAGGCCGAGCCACTCCTTGATTCCCTTCCAAACTCGGA
This sequence comes from Lolium rigidum, assembly GCF_022539505.1. Lineage (NCBI taxonomy): Eukaryota > Viridiplantae > Streptophyta > Magnoliopsida > Poales > Poaceae > Lolium > Lolium rigidum. The sequence continues at coordinate 4,013,077 of NC_061509.1, read as the reverse complement.
TAGAATACCGACATTTGAGCATGATGTGCACCACGGTTTCCGGCTCACGCTTGCGTGTAAGCCTATCTTCCGTCCATAAGCGATCTTGGAGGATCAACCAAGCGGAGAAATTGCACTTTAGAGGTGCCCAATTATCCCAAACAGATGCCTTTATGAAGGCGTTGGTAGGCGCCTCAAATTGTATTAAATAGGCCGAGGCGGCGGAATATCTTCCATCACTTATGTGCTTCCAAGAAATTGTTTCTCCGGAGTGCTTCATAAGATTAATGGCTTGAATCTTGCTCCAAAGAGCATAGAACTCAGATATGTGGCTGGCCGAAACGCCTCCTCCCATAGAAAGGTTCCTTATCCAAAAATCATCATTTCGTGCCTTATGAATGAGAAGTCTTTTTCTTTGATATGGCAAGAAGGGAAGATGCTATGTCTCTTGGTTTCATCCCATCAAGCCAAGGCGCATGCCAAAAATTTGCGGTCTTCCCATCTCCGATGGTAATGTTGATGGAGGCATAGAACAACTCCATGTCCTTGTCGTCGCATGGTGTCCCAAGCCCACCCAAGCTAGCTCCGGTTCCAACCACTCATACCAAGCCCATCTTGGCCTCAAGGCCCTTGCACATTTCCCGAGGTCTAACATTCCAAGACCTTCCATATTCTTTGGGGCACTCACGAGGTCCCACTTAACCTTGCATTTGCCATCGGAAACCTTATCTGAGGCCACCCAAAGGAAAGCACGCTCGAGCTTTAGCATAGCTTTCATGATGCTCAATGGAGGAGATAAAGCAGTTAAAAGATATATTGCTTGGGAGGTAGTCACAGATTTGATGAGGGTCGTTCTACCGGGGGTGGTGACACATTTTTCTTGCCCAATAGAAAGCTTCTTTGCCATCTTGTCCACAATAAACTGAAAATCCACCCCACGAAGACGGTGGACCGAGAGCGGTAATCCCATATGCCGAATTGAGAACCAGGAACGCAAGGTGGGGAAACCATGGAGAATGGCATCGAGATCTAGCAGGTAGACTGCACGAAATTCATCAAGACCGGTGCTCAAATAAGAAACCCTCACAAAAGTCAGATTGATTAGCGACTCCCGGCAAAACTTGTGCTTATCCAGCACCGGTCTGGTACGTGGTGTATATATGAGCCTTATTACGTGTAGAAATCGATGCGCCTGTACCTGGAGACCGGAACTGATACATACCGGTGATGGTAAAAGCTTTGTACTCAATGGGGATAAATAAATACAGAGATAGATATAGATAAGTACAATTTAATTATAAGTATTACAGTAGTATAAAAAATCCATGTTTGTTTAGGATGCACAATATACTACTTGTCAATGTAATTTACTGGAAATTCAGCTTGTCAACAATATCGTAACTGAATTCGATCACACATGTACACGTGTAACAAAAGAGAAACCTAATGCACACACAGAAGGTCGCCCGCCTTTGGCAACATCTGCCATCTTCTCCAGCCGGTCGCGCATCCTTTGGTCAGCATCGCCAAGCGGAGGCGCCGATGATGGCACGGTCCTGCCAGCCAAGTAGGAGGCATCCTTTGTCCTCGTTGAGCCGGTATCCATCGCCGGCGCCGTAGAGTCCCAAGAGAACCTGGCTCTGGCCGACGGCGGCCGGGCTGAGCGGCACGGCCTCGAATCCACGGCCCTCCATGATGCGGCGCCACCGGTCCAGTCGCTCGTGTCGCGCAATCCGCTCGGCGCCCTCGCACGCCACCACGTTGCGGATCTCTGGAGCCAGAAGGCACTGCTCTACCTTCATACGCGGCGCTGAGTCCGCCGGGAACGTTGCGTCGAGCGAGTCGAAGATCGCTGAGTAGTAGTGCAAGGCCTCCAAGAACCTGTAGACGAATTCGTTGATCAATTTAACATTTAGCTGTGCACTATTATCCTGTCGCACGTTTCTTATTCTCACAATTCAAACTACATGGTTTATGAAGAACAAACAATTTAACTGGGAACGAACTAAATGAAGAGGAATCTAATTTTGTGCCTACCTGCCCAAGAAGTATGGTCCGTTGTGCCCGGCCTCCTGTTCAACGAGCGTCATGATTTTGGGCGCCTGGTCCCGGATCATGGACAGCAATGGGCCGAGGTGAGCGCTGGGGACGCGATGGAGGCGGTTCACTGTGTTCACCGCCAGCGCCTCACCGACGCGCCGCTGCAGAGCGGCAGGGCGCAGTCGCTCCAGCTTGTCCGCCACGGCGGCGTGGAACTCAAACGGCACGCGCAGCGACGCCGCGAGGGAAGCGAGATGCCGCCCGGTCTCCCTCACCGCTGCGGCCGGGTAGCCCACCCCTGTCAGCCTCAGCATGGGTGGGCCACCCTGCCGCGCCGCGAGGGCCTGGAGAAACGCCGGCCACTGGTAGCCCTGGAGGATGTCGAGGTCGATGACATGGACGCGGTCCTCCCCGTGGAAGGCCTCGAAAATGGCCTGGTTTGCAGTGAAGTGGGCAAACTTGATGTAAGGGCACGCCTGGTATAGGATCTGGTAGATCTTCAGGGTGTCCGGCGATGGCGGAAAGGGGTAGGGGGCACCAGCACCGCGTGGGGAGACGGCAGCTGCGGAAGAGGAGGAGAGGCGAGCGGCGAGAGCATCCGCGAAGTAGGAGGCGACGCGCTGCATGGAGTCGCCGAGTGGGGAGGCGATGCAGCGGAGAAGGTGGAGATGTCGGAGCGCGGAGGGCTGGTCGCCTTTGGACACGAAGTCGGCGCACGCAAGCAGCAGGTGCACCAGCTGAAGACCGCTGTCCTGTTCCTGCATGGACTAGGATTGTTAGGGGACGTACGTACTCATAGTCTGCTAGCTATGAGAGTATACTAGTACTTAGGATTTACTCTACGTTTGCTTGGAAAAAGTTCGATTGCAAGAGTGTAAATATCTCTTGTGTTGGTGGCTTGGTGGCACTCATGCGCAGATCGTTCATATGGCAGTAAATTGGGCTTTAAGGGGAACAAACCAAAGCGCTATGATTTTACTAGAAGTAATTGTGTGTATGACATCAAATTCATACGAAGATTCAAACTTAGAGCGGCATGGATGCATCAACCCATCCCAACCACCGCGCTATGCCTTAATTCACAATCGTACTGTATGTGGATTCTAGGAAGGCGAAACTCTGTATAATTATAGGAAGGCGGTAAGGTGTTCAAGTTTGTTAGGGTACACCGCTCCCTCCATCCCAAAATAAGCTGCTCAAGTTTATCTTTTTTACTGTGTAGATATATTCATATGTTGAAAAACTTAACTTGATTATTTTGAGACAAGGGGAGTACTAATTTTCCATCGGAAAATATATTACTAGTATTGTAGGGTGGCCGCGCGTGTCTCCATCCCTTCTTGAAGCGTGTCATGGACACCCCCTGTTCACTCCCCTCCGAGTACTAGGGGAAACCCTACGTCCAGTTCGCTGGATCGGGAAAACGCCGCGTGCGTCGCTTCTTGAAGGTACTGCTTTGCTACTTAGTGATCCGAGGTGCTTGTAGCATGGTGAGACAACTTCAGAGGTCACAACAGTTGTTGATTGCCATTGTCTAGTCGATCTATCTTTGGCTCCCTTTCTACCTTCTTTTTCTTTTCTGTTGGGCATGTTTGTGTTGTTTCACTAGCATTTTCTTTGCTCGATGTCTAGTATGATGCGGTTGCTTTATTTATTAAACGGGACGAAATTCTATGTCGAGGATTTATCAACCTATATATAAAATCGGAAAGTTTAAGATTTCACATTCTAGTATATCTATTTTCTGGAAAACAAAGTTCAGTTTTGCCCTTGAATTTGCTTTGTTAGAAGCCTTCATCACTAGCTAGTTATCCATTCTTACTTTCCTAGAAGTTGCTTCATGTAATTTACAGCTACGAAAAGATTCGAAAATGCTACTGCACTAAGCAATGGCGGACCGGCTGCTGGTGCACTATAGTCCTCTAAATATGTTTTCCACACGTTCATCAGTTTACCAGTAGAGCGTCCTAGCTAGCTTGATTGTCAGGTATGCATATACGCGTGCTAGTTGCAGACACTGTGGCCTGTAAAAAAGATTAGGCTCTTCTAGAAAGTTTCCATTTCGGCGATAAATATCCCTGCCAGCTTCTACGCAAAATTCCAATCAGAAAAGACCATGGCTACTCTTGGCATGCATGTTGAGATAACACATCCGTTTCCAGCTAAAAAGAAGTTAACACCTACGACAATACTGCAGTCTCCTTTGGGCGAGCGAGCTAATTTACTTATGTATATACCACACGTACGGAATGAATGGACTGTGACCATTTGGACAACATATCGTGTCTACGTACTGTAATCCAAATTCAAGGACTTGTAAAGTAAAGCATAAATGATGCATGACTGCAAATTAAGTTTGCGTGAGGAAACGTATCATATGCATAGATGCACGCTGTGTTACTTACCTGCTCAACCTCTGACTGGATCACCGACCCCAGCATGCTGTGTAAGGAGGAAGAATCTCTCCATTGCTCTGGCTTTGCCATTTGGTGCTGCAGTGACAAGCCTTGTGCATCTCCGAACTGGCTCGCGTAGTACAGGTGATCTTGATCTGGCTGATGTGAGACTGCCCCCAGCTGAACACCGCCGGCCAGGACCGCGGCTGCTCCCGCCCCATCCTCACCTCCATACCCCGGCTCCGGCATCGCCAGGCACTCCGAGAGCGTCGGCAGCTGCGAAGACGTCAGAGCACTGGCGCTCTGGCCGGCAGCAGCCTTCTCTGGCAGCTGGTACGCTAGGTACCCTTCTTCCACAAAGGGGTCCATGGACGGCAGAGGGAGATTCTCGCCATGAACGACGTAGGACGAGGAGCAGGAGAGGGAGGATGGGCCGTTGCTTTGCCTGCTGCTGTTGTTGTTGTTGATGTACACCTTGTGGAGTGGGCTCATCGACGATTTGCCCTTGTTGGCAAGGTTGTTGTACTGCGTTTGGGGGTTCGCTGCCTCCACCCCATGCACGTAGCCCTGGTGGCTTGTGCTGTTGTACAGGTTGGAGAAGGTTGTCCTCCTTGGGGAAGAGACCAACTCTCTCTTAGGGGAGGACACCATGTAGTCTCTCTTGGGTGAAGACAACATGTAGTCTCTCTTTGGTGAAGACAGCATGTAGTCTCTCTTTGGGGAGGACACCATGTAGTCCCTCTTGGGGGAGGAGACCATAAAATCTCTCAAAGGGCTGAAGTCCCTCCTAGGAGAAGAAGACATCAAGAAGTCGGCACCGGACCCGGCGCCGATCTGGTCGGCAAAGAGAGACTCCCACATAGCAAGGTCAGGTGACTGGATCTCACCATCCATGTCCCCATCGAACCTGAGGGCTTGTAAGCCAGCTAAGGCGTCGATGGCATCGGGATCGGTGGAAGAAGCAACAACGTTCGACTCGGAGAACGAAGCGGTGGGCGATGTTGGAGCTTGTTGGTGTTGTAGCTTCGTGCCGGAGGTCATGTCCGTGCTGCAATTCAGTGTCCCCATGCTTGAGCACATGAGAGAGTGTCTGCCGATCACGCCTCCCAACTATAGCAGCAATGATGCATAACAGAAACACCACCAACTGCTCAAATGGGATGGATAAAGATTTTTAGGTATCTAGCTGGTCTCATAAAACCAGGTTCATAGAGAAGAAAGGAGGAGGTAAATGAGAGATGAAGGTTGGAATGTCCAGCTTCTCTTTGTCTAGCTTAATTTGATGATAGGTGTTGAGAGGGACCATAAAGAGGAGCTAGCCAGAAGCGTGTGCCCTGCAATATGAATGGACGTGCTTGGAGGCATCATGTTGTTCTGTACGCACATCACGTCTCAAGACGGTGTTTTGGTCTGTTGCTAAAAATTAAAGTATACGATAGTATGCTTTGGCTAAGACTAGTCACAATGCATAGTATCATATAGAAGTATCATGCGTATGATACTACTACATGTTACTATCTCCACAATGCATGGTATCATATACTAGTATCATAGTTTTCATATATTAATTGTTTTGTAGAATCTCAATGCAAATATATGTACAAGATTTACTTGACATTAATTTTTCTAGTAGTATGTGCTATGATACAGTATCTACCTATGATACTAGTACCCTCTCTCTCATCTTTAATTGCACTGCCACATCAGCATTTTGCATGCATGGAATGCATGATACTACCTATGATACTTCCATTGTGGCTAGTCTAAATTCCTTCTGTTTCGAGGCGCCTGTGGTGACTTCGTCAATTTCAAGATCCAATCCGCCGGCTCAGTCTTCTGAAGGTGCTCATAGGGGTAGGGTGTGCGTGTGTGCGTTCATAGGGGTGAGTGTATGCGCGTGTATATGAGCGCCTGCGTTTGTACTGTGTTTCTCAAAAAAAAAAATTCCTTCTGTTCTCTTTTGTTGTTGGCTACTGCTCATTGGTGAATGGTATCTGTGCAAACAAAACGATAAAACTGGTTTCACAAGAAACCAGATCATCCAAAGTAAAAGAGACAATAGAGTCGCCTGGGAGGAAACCTATGGCACCTTTGATGAAGAAATGTGGAGAGAGAGAGATACTTCTCTGTTTGCGGCATTGTTAATGCTAGTTTTTCTCTCGTAAATTGAGCTAGTTAATTAAGTCTCTGGAGTAAGAGAACGTCCTTGCTATTCCTTTGTTTGCATGCAACACCATCGATCAAAACAAAGCAAGCAACCCGGGCATGCATTGGGCAGCGTTATTTACCGTGATTAAGACTACCCACAATAAAAACTATAGGCGTTAATTACCGTTTCCCCTGCCGCTGCCTCAAAGGAGACGACGCGGGGGGCTGTAGGTACACTTGTGCTCTCTTTATGGTGTACTGCTCTCCATTTGTAAAAAAAAAACTATGCCTCCTGGAGACCGACATAGTCTCTGGTATGCATCTTTCACCATTAATTTTTTTAGACATAAGAGCATCTCCAGCCGCGTCCCCCAAACCACGTCGGATTGAGCGTTTGGCGGACGTGTTTTGTTCGTGCCGCGTTTGGGGGATGTCGCTCCCCAGCCGCGTCCCCCAAATGCCGCCCCCAAACATTTAAAATACTTCTTTTTAACACAGAACCATTTATCAAATATAACATATGAATAAAAATGTTTGCGAGGATTGTTTTCAAATTAAATTACAACAAACAATAAAACAAGTAAACAAATATAATAAATAGGGCTAGATGTTAGATCAAGGTGCCACGGTATTTCCTTTGATCCTCCACAAATGCTCAACGAGATCAGCTTGAAGTTGTTCATGAACATTGCTGTCACGGATCTATGCGTGCATGGCGAGAAAATCAGCAAAATCTGCAGGCAACTCATGATCAACCTCCGCAAGAGGGCCCTGACACTCATAGGGACCAACATGTGTCCTGGCATGATTCTTGCGGTCATCCTCGATGATCATGTTGTGCATGATCACATAAGCCTGCATCACCTCCCACATTTGGTCGTGAGACCAGCTTAGAGCAGGGTACCGGACAATGGCAAATTGTGCTTGAAGCACACCAAATGCTCGCTCGACATCCTTCCTGCAAGCCTCATGTCGCGTAGCAAAGTGGGAATTCTTCAGACCTGATGGATTCGATATTGTTTTGACAAAAGTGGCCCATGTTGGATATATACCATCGGCTAGATAATAGCCTTTGGTATATTGGTGGCCATTGATCTCATAGTTGCATGGTGGAGCATGCCCTTCCACTAGTCTGCTGAACACCGGAGACTGCTGCAACACGTTGATGTCATTGTGTGATCCCGCCATGCCAAAGAAAGAATGCCAAATCCACAGGTCATAATCTACCACAGCTTCAAGCACCACACTGCAATATCCATGACGCCCTTTGTATATACCTTGCCAAGCAAACAGGCAGTTCTTCCATGCCCAATGCATGCAATCGATGCTTCCAAGCATTCCAGGGAATCCTCTGGCAGCATTTTGTGCCATGATCCTTGCAGTCTCTTCCTCAGTTGGCCCTCTCAAGTAGTATTTTCCAAACTTTCCACCACAGCTCGGCAAAACTTGTACATGCACTCAATAGCAGTAGACTCACTCATGCGAAGGTAGTCGTCCTGTGTATCGGCAGGTGCTCCGTATGCAAGAATCCTCATGGCGGCGGTGCACTTCTGAATGGACGAGAACCCGACAACGCCTACAACGTTGAGCTTGAGCTTGAAGTAGGGGTCGAACACTCGAACGCCATGGAGGATATTCATGAACAGGCCCTTGCTCATCCTGTACCGGCGCCGAAAATTGTCTTCACGTGTTGCACCGTCTGCAAAGTAGTCGTTGTGCAGCATGGTATGCCCCTCCATCCTCTGCCGGGGCTTGGACTTCCTTCTCCCCCGCCTTGATCCTCCGTGGCGCGGCCTCTTCCTCTTCTCCGCCTCAGCGTCAACCATGTCCTGGAGGGACGCGATGATCAACAAATGCTCCCACAGGTCGTCGTCGAAGGCTTGCTCGTCCTCCAGCAGCAGGGCAAGCATCTCATCGTCGATGTCCATGGCTAAAGCAAAATCAATGGTTAAAATTGCGCCGAGGCAGACGACACAACGAACAGCGGCCAATCGCGCCTACCTGGCAAGTCGTCGAGCACCTTGTGTGCGCGGAGGTGGGGCGGATTTGACGGCGCGTTCTGGGACGCACTGGCGAAGCGGCGGCGGCGGCACGACCGGCGGGAGCCCCAGCCGCGACGACGGTGCCGACTATCAGCAGAGATCAGACGTCCAAACGGCCGGGAAATCCAGCGGCGGCGGAGGGGTGGGAGGCGCGGGAAGGAAGGAGTGATGAGAAAAAAGGCGCGAACCAACGGTTTATGCAAATAGTCGCCGACATGTGGGAGCCCGCCTCGCTTTTCGTTGTGTTCGGCGTGCCCGGAGCGTCCCCTGTGGGACGGGGACGGGCTCGGGGCGCCGAACACCGTATCGGGGCGCGCCGGACAGAAATGGGCTTTGGGGGACGCGGTTGGAACGATTTTTTGGTCCGGCACACCCCAAATTGCTTTGGGGGGATGCTTTGGGGGACGTGGCTGGAGATGCTCTAAGGCTAGTCATAGTGGGGAGTAACTTAGACTAGTAACATGACATATGTTACTAGTCTAAGTTACTACCTCTATAGTGGGTAGTAACTTATATGTGGTGTCATGCATTATGTTATTTACTATGGTGTAGACTCAACTTGTCTTGGGGTGTGTGATGTTATGGTAACATAGCTAGTTACCACCTCACTCTCTTTCTTCATCCATTGCAATGCCATGTCACCAAAATGCCTTGGGTTGTACTAACTCCGACCCAAGGAATAAGGCGCACACGTATTTCAAGACGAACTTTGACCATACAAATTGAGCAACAAAATCTTGGTTATATTATACAAATTGAGCAACAAAATCTTGGTTATATTATATGTAATTAGTATCGTTGGATTCGTATTGAAAAGCACTTTCTGATGATGTTAATTTCATATAAATAATCTTTATATATTTAAAGTAATACTTAGTCAAACAAAAAGCACGTAAAACGAGGGCGCCTTATTCCTTGAATCGGAGGTAGTATGATGTTACTAGCTAAGTTACTCCCACTATGAACAGTCTAAGTAGTGCAAAAGTTGTAAAGTTTGTATTAGGCTGGCGATAGTGGTAAGTACCATGTAGTATCATGCATATAATACTTGTGTATGGTACTATCTCTATAATACGTAGTTAGTATCATGAAGTAGTATCATAGTCATGCTATATTTATCGCTTTTTAGAATCTCAATGCAAATTTGTGCACAACATTTATTTGGCATTAATTTTTCTCGTGACATGCGCTATGATACAGTATCCACCTATGTTACTCCCTCGGTTTAACATGCACGCACGTAGTTTAAAAAATTACTTTGATCATTATTTTGGTCAATAAAATATAGATTATATATCATCAAAATTATATCATTCGAAACCTCTTTTGAATACGAATCTAATGGTATAAATTTTGTAGACATCAAATTTATATTTTGTTGACCAAATGGATGGTCAAACTTTATCTTAATCTGCGTGTGTGCCTATTAAACTTGGGTGACATGACCATTGGACGAGGCTCTGGCGACTCGGTTGGCGATCTCGCCACCCCAACGCCGGCGACGGATCGGAAGGAAAGCAATGAAGATTGTTCGCCGGAGTGGCTCTGCGGGAGTCGGTTCTGGATGTTGCAGTCTTCAGACAAGGAGGAAGAAGGGGAAGAGGAGGGGGTTTCATCGGCAACGGACTTCGACAAGACCTTGAGGTACCTATGTTGCACGTCGTCGCTGGTGAGTGGCAGAGATATCGTCGAAGACTTGTCGGAGCTGGCACGACGAACCCTCAAAATGATCAAGAGGCGTGATGATCAGCTTATGGCGACCAAGGAGGCTATGGCGCTCACGTCACACAAAGGTACGAATTCACCGTTCTCCTTGTCGCTGGACAAGATCTCTGGTAAGACTAAGGTTCAAATCAATCCGGCCATGGAACCATCGGTGTTCTTGGACAACAGTACGGAGGGGTGGACCATCGTTCGCCGGAGGCGTTGGTCGCCGGTGATCGACAGGAGGGCACACGACCCGAGAAAAGCGGAAATTTCAAACGTACCTAGTATGGGCCTGGCAAGGTTGCGGCTGTAATATCCCAGGTTTAGAGGCAACAAAATGAGAGAACACCAAAGTGTGCATTGCATTCATGCATAGAAAATCCGGGGAATTTTCGCGCTTTCAAATAAAACTTACCACGAGAATTGAAGTTTCACTTGACTTGCTGAAATTAAAGTAGATCATCAAGTCAAGCGCTATAAACTTCACTGTGATCTTTGCTAAACCTTGTTTTGGGTAGAGATGATTTGATCTATGGATTAGATCAAATGGAATTAGATTTACAACAACACATTCTTTAAGAATCAAACCCTAACTTATCAACACTTAAAAGTTAGCAACTACCTTTGTGTGTAAATTAATTCACTTATAAATAAGTTAAACCACAGGGTCTAAAGTGCATAAAAGCCACACATTCTTGTTTAAATCATAACTTATTAAATACATGGAATATCATAAAACTAAATCCATTTACATTACGAATTATAGTTCAAACTATTTGAATCAAACTAACTATGAGTATTTTGAAATTCATATGACCATGCCTTGGTGAAATCAAACCCAACTATCCAAAATTGAGGAATAACCTTCAACTTTAACTTTTTACCAATATTATAATGTAAATACAATCCAATATGATATGATGACTCATCCACAATAATAAAACCATCCACATGATATTTAGTAGCAAATGCCACTTGGCTATCCAAAAATAAATCATATGAGAGGATAATCTCTATGCCATGTGGGATGAAAATATCTACATGACTTGCTCTCCAAGCTTTGCCACCTCATGCTCAAAGGATTGCTATGGATGAGGGCATGACAACCAAGCACCTTACTCATCAAACCAATACAAGAGTCACCACCTATGTGTCATGATACTAGAACTTGCCCAAGCCTATAAATAGAGCCACACCCTTCATCCATTTGATCATCAAGTACCATCATACATGGGAACAAACACATAGAGCCACTCCATGTGAATTAGCTAGGATCAAGATGAAGAAGCTAGGAGGTGGAGGCATACCACAAGAAGAAGGTTTATCAGATTTCCTGAAGAACAAGCTACAGAATATTGCAAGGTAGAATCCCTAGGCAAACCATATCTTTAGAGGATCATATCATCATCTCTTGAGTAGGATCTTAGGATATTCCAAGACATTGAGAAGTGAGAGAAGTTATAATACTAACCATAGCCATGTTCATACAAGAATATTATAGAAGTACTAATCCTAGTTGTTCAAGTCAATATTTGATCTTAGAAGTGAGAACCCTATTTCAATAACAATACCTTAGCAAACCAATTCTATAATCCTCACAACTTGGTATTTATTATAAACCCTAAGAATCTAGGATGAGTGTGATGAGAGGAATATTAAAGAGGGATTAGTGAGGAATGAGTGGATCTTGTCTAATGCATGATTATACCTTGTAGATATAAATGATAAGTTAACCCCATATGATTAATAGATATCATCCATCGCATAGAATAATAAGTATATCACTAGTAGTTAACCCCAGACCAAACCTCATGCCTTGTATGGAGGAGTAACCCTAGCCAATTTAGCATAACCTAGCTTATGCTTATATTCTAATCCTAGTTGTGTATCACCTTGGTAATCACTACTAAAATCCTAGACCACATTTAAATACCAATCCAAGTATCCCTTTGGATTATAAGTAGAACCCTGCCATGCCTCAAGCCTATTTAATACTTCAATTAGTGAAGTATTCCCAAAACCATAAACCTTGTCATATGGAACCAATCTACATAAGATAATATGCCATAACTTGTGTATCATGGATCACCAGTATAATCCAAGTTAGAAGTTCCTAAGCAAGATTAGTAATGATAGAGTTTATTCAATCATCTTCTTAAACCCTAAGAACCCACATGAAATCATAAACTCATTCTATTCACAAAACCATTTAATTGAAACTTCAACCTTAATTAAAATAGATATGAACAATCAATATTGTTAAGCACACTAGTTTAACCTAATAATATTTTTACCATTCACATGTTCTAAATTTCAAACCATTTAAATGGATTTGGTTCCTAAATTAAAAAGGGAATTGAAATAAATAACTAAACCATTTATATTTTACTCAAGTCTCACAAGATATCAATTAAATCCTAAACTAAATATTTGTTTAAACAACAAAATTATACAGTGAGCATTGTTTTCAAGTTATATTGATATTCAAATGTTTTAGAACCTGCAAGGCAAAACCAGAATTCAAATTTGAATCCAAATAACAAATAGAAACCAGGAAATCAAAACAGAAAATAAAACAGAAATAGAAAAGAGAGAGAGGGGCTTACCTGTCCACCGAAGCAGGCCTCAGCAGCCCAAGTAGCAGCCCGAGAACTAGCCCGGAACAAGCCCAGCCCGAACCAAATACCGTTTCGGAGTCTTTAAGAATCGTGCGAAGAAGGAAGCCACCTTCTTCTTCTTCCTCGGCGACGACAGCGCAGAGGTGAAGCCTCGGCCACGTCCTCGATGTCGATAAGAACAGCCCGGACCTCGTCAGACGTCCCAAAGCTCGACCGCATGACTTTGGAATCCGTTGCCAGTAGGATTATCAAGATTCCCGCCCGAAAACCCTAACTGGAACACCGCCGCATCCTCGGACGCTCACCGCCAAGCATCGCCGTCGAACCGGACCGTGCTTGGAGCTATAAATAGGTCGGAGAGATCACCACGGCTCGAGAAACCCTAGACTCCCATCCTTATCCTCCCTCGTTTCCTAATTCTTCCTCTAGCTGCAAGTCTCTGTCGCCGGCGACCTCCATGGCACCGTCGATTGAGAGCATCCCGGAGTCCGTGCAGTGGCTCGTTGGAAGCGCTAGGCCGCGTAGAGCATCCTGGAGGAGCAGAGCGTCAAGGGGAGCTCGGGATCAATCCAATTTCGCCGTTCCCTTTCTCAGTACATCGCCGGCAATGGTAAAATCAAGCTCAACTCCGGCAGTCATCGTCGTCTCCGACCACACCTTGAGCATCACGGTGAGATTCCGCATCTTTAGAGCCCACTTTCGTTTCCCCGGCATCAACCGTAGCCGTATTTCGATATCTCACCGGAGTTCATGGCCGCGGTAGTCCTCGTCGGAGCTAGCTCCGGTGGTCATTTCGGAAAGGCATCATCACCATCGAGTTTAGAATGTCGAGGAGGTCCGAAAAACCTATTGGAGCGTCCCGGGAACTCCTAAATCGGCGGCGCTCGTCGTCCATCGGCCGCCGGCGCCAAGTCGTCGTCGTAGCTGACGTGGCGGTGGGGTCCCAGATGCATGTTGACTGGTCGTTGCCATCGTGGCAACTGACCTAGTCAACGGCCCCACTCGTCAGTCATAGTGGCTAGGTATGAACCGGTACATTTAGCATTTTGCTTTATTTCAAATTCCGTAAAATCACTGAAACTTTGCAAAATTGTATAAAATTCATTTCAACTCAGAAAATTATGAATAATATATCAAAATGCTCACAAAAATAAACTCTATTCAAATAAAATATAAAACAAAAATGTGTGTCAAAATAAAAATTCACTTATTTTTATATTTATTAATTATGTCTTTCTAATTGTTTAAAATGCAAATTAAATTCAATAATTAGTGAAGTTTCAAATTTAAATTTTAACTATTCAGTAACTAAGTAAAATTTTAGGATTAATTTTATTTACCATATTTGCATTAACTTAATTATTAGTGGTAATTCATAAACCCTAATTACAAATTACTATTTTCTATTTTCTTTAAATAGTAATAACTCAAGAAAATATTATAAGCCAATATTATTTTGGTAAATCAAAACTTATTTACTTAAACATCTTTAGTTAACAAGTTAATTATTTTAAACCCTAATAACAATTATTAAACCCTGATTCTTAATTAAACTAAAATAGGAGTTATTCTAATTATTAAGTCTTATATAGATTAATAAAATGCCAAACCATTACTAATTATGCTTCAAAGTAATTAGTTACCACACTTATATTTCCAATCATCATTTTAGGAGATGTACCATAATTTAGAAACCCTAGTTTCAATTTGAATAAGAACCTTGAACTCATTATTCCATGTGTTCATCCATAGTAGTTGCAAACCTAAAACCCTAGGGGTTTAGCCCATGTGATCATAGCCACCTCAACTCTACATGTAGAACCTTGATAGGTAACCAATGAATGCATGTTTATGATCCACCCACATAAAACCAATTCACATGAGATTATCATTTCATGTTCCTATTCTTAATTAAAACTTATATAATTCACTAGTATCACCTAGGTATAAACCCTAGCTTGTTACCAAATGTTAGCACCATTGATCATCACTCCTACATACCATACCATTAGGATCAACCTCAATCATCAAACCCTAGTAGAATCATAATGATAAACCCTGGAACCAACCTTGTGTAACAATTCACATCAGATGCTCCTATTCAACTAAACCCTACTTAGGAAATGATAAGTCACTTAACTTAGAACCATTAGAGCTTATTTAGTAAAGCAATTGTGAAGCCATCGTAAACCCTAATAGCTAATTTATAAAACCATCTTGATAACCATCCTTTGATATGATGCTTAGAAGAAACCATAGCAATAAACCCGCCAATACTTGTTATATAGAAACCCATTTTATTTAAGAAACCAACTAGTTCCTATTAGTGAAACTAGATGAACCCAATAGTAAACCCTAGAAAGCCATAGCTCCTATGTATAATAGTTCATATTCTTATTTAACCTGTTCTTCAAAAGTTATTCTTTTGAAGTACAAATGTCAATCAAACCTTAGAAGCCATAGTTCTTCTTTGAAATACTCATTGATTCTTAATTAACATGTTCTTCAAAAGTTATTCTTTTGAAGTATAGTATAAGTAATCATCAACCATGATCTGTAGAACTTAAAATTGACAACTGTTCTTTACATATTATTCCATCACTATTCTTTATGTATGTAATTGTTATGATGTATTATATCACTTGGATATGATGCGAATATAACCAAACCCTAATAAGAACCTTGTTTGAGAACCATTATAAAAGTGCAACCAACCCTAAAGAAATCTTTACAACTCATACATCCTAAATCATCGAGGTTAGGTTACGCTCGGGACGATTGCATCTCATATTATGCATTATAGCATCCTTGCCAGCTTCTTTAAACATTGTCCTTACCGGACGATGATGGTATTTCAGAATTTGGAGTTATCACGTATCGAAGCTTTTGCCCGCATAATCTTGCAGCTCAAGAAAGGCAAGTTCATCGCTTGCTCATGTCATTTGATTATTTGTATCAAACTATATGCAAAGTACTATACTTATCACTCATGCATTGAAAAGCAAAGTATTATTTTACAATTATGAATATGACTATGTGGTGGGCAATGGAACCATGGTATGTGTTGATATGGTGGAGGTTCCATTGCAATGGGTTATATCACCCTAGGATTAATTACCAATGCCGTCCAGTGATTCTAGCGCCGTACAAACCGCGTTGACCATGAGATCTATAATGGCTCTGGGAAGCCAGCCGTATCTTTTCCCTCTCGCACGCCAACGGATCGGAGAGACGGTGGGGTGCTGGAGGCACCGCCGCAATAGGTTGGGAAATCCTTTTAAATCCCCATCCATTGGTGATGTTAATCTCTTCCGATCTATGAAGGATTGTCCGAGTACACCATGAGTAAAGCCGTATTATCTGGGGAAGTCTACCGGAGGTGTAGGGTCGGACAAAAGGGTGGGTTTGCAGGCCGCGGAGAAGGCGGTGTGGGCTTGGATCTTACACCTGGCCTCACACCAAAGGAAGTGTGGACGGAGTCTATAGCCCGGTTGGCAACAAGGATAAGGTCTCTTATGGGAAAAGTAACGCACCTCTCGCAGAGGATACCGAATTGTGATCGTCACTCCCTGTTCCGGGAAGGGAACCGCGAACGCGGCAGAAAGGAACTCCACGAAGTTCTGGTCAACTCCGTGAAGACCGACGGGCATAGTTTTCGAATAAAATAAACCTTTTGAAGAAATGTTTATGAAAACTTGCATTGGCCTATGACTTTCTGGTCTATGGCTGTAGCTAGTGCATGATACACATATTTCCTAATATGAACTTGCCGAGTACGCTCGTACTCATTCTATCTCGTTTGAACCCCCTTCTTAGAGCAAGGCACCGAAGGAGAAACTACCGTGGAACTCGAAGACAAAGGAGTCAACTGCAACGAGATGAAGAATCCAATCAAAGAAGTCAATGGAGTCAACTTCTGCATCAGCTATAAGGGGAAACCTAGACTAGTAATAGAAGGGAACCTTTCCCTAATCATAGCACCGAAGTAGCTAGATTTCTATAGCAAGCCAAGTAGCTCTTGAACTTGAGTTAGCAATAAGATAGATTACGAGTCGTTCTTCTGGAGCTTTATTTGAAGTTTTACCTCACTGTAAAGTAGGAGGTTGTGTGGATCTTATGTAAACTGGCTCGTGTGTACTTCTATAGACATACCTTGGACTCGCATATGTTTCGTTGTACCACTCGAGAGATGTAATATGGGTGGAACGGTGTTTCACTTGTGTTATGTCAACGACTTGTGTACTACACCATGCAGTGGTACGCTGGGTCATCACAGCTGGTATCGTGAGCAAATGCTTTGACCCTAGGATTAAAACCCTTTAAAGGAGACCTATAGGTTTGGTAGTGTCTATAGGAAGTTGTCTTAGTTAAACCAACTATTATTTTGACTTGAGATGGGTATTCACTTGAGAATAATCCTGACACACTTGAGTCAATCTTTCTTATCTATATTTCTTAAATAAGGTTAATTAGTTATCTTGCTTCATTCCAAATAATTAGAACACCATTGAAGCTTAAGATAATGGGTGGTAGTAGACCACAGTTGGTATACAATACATGGTAGTCCAAAGAGAGGATACAACCATAAGGTAGATATCCTATTGGAAGAAGTATACCAATGCAAGTTATAGTTAAGTAAGAGTCATTAAAAATGTCAAATGACTGATGTTAAGTAAGGGAGATAAGTTATATAAGGTAGTATATGTCTATGATGAGTCAATCATAGGAGGTAAGGAAGAGTGATAAGAGTTATGCAACTCTACTTTTCATGGTAAAGTTGGTAATCATATATGATTCACTTGAGAATCATGGTATGATGGAGTAGAACATCATAAGTACGATAACAAAAGAATGATAAGGAGTAAGGATTTAGGGAATAGTTCGAAAGCTTAGGCCTTAAAATCCTGGAAACTGTACCAAGTATGTTAGAATCATAGTCCTTAATTTAAAGAGGGCTTATTTAGAGCATATCACATAGAGAAATCCTAGATTTATAGGTGGTATATTCTAAACAATCATGTGTTTAGAGTAGACATATTAGAAATAATTGTATTATAGGAGGTAGTCTTCAATAGCACATATAG